>NC_092341.1:280885000-280977500 GCF_046630445.1 Rutidosis leptorrhynchoides | reverse complement strand
ATTCAATATTGCTGCAAACATATCCCTTCTAGTAATTAACTCAGATAATGGACCTGCATCTAACCATTTGCCAAACCACATTGAGATATTTAATCCATCACCCAATTTCCAAATCATGTGAGTCTTGATTTTATCTCTAATAACAAGAAATTGTTTCCATCCCCAACTATCCATGGATTTAGCGTCAATTTCCTAAAAATTCTTATCCTTTAATTTTACCAGTTTCACCCAGTTCAACCAAAGAGATTTCTTCTAAGCTATAATTTTCCATACTTGTTTAATAAGAAGCACTTCATTCCACTTTCCCAATTGTTTAATCCCCAAACTACCTTGATCTTTTAGTCTACACACCACTTTCCATACAACTTTAGCTTTCCCTTTAACATTCTCACAATTATTCCATAAAAATCCTTTTAACAGTTTTTCAATATCATTGATAACTTCTATAGGGATCATGTACACAGAAGCCCAATATACTTGCATGGAGCTAAGAACAGATGCAATAAGCTGTAACCTGCCTGCATATGATAAGGTTTTACTTCTCCAGCTCTAAATTTTGCTTTTTACCTTATCTATCAAGCATTCACAATCCTTAATACCCAACCTTTTTGTCACAAGGGGCACACCTAGATATTTCATAGGCAACCTCACATTATTAGGCACACTTCCAAAGAAATAGTGCTCTTCATCATATTAGACAATAAACCAGAGACATTACCTAATTGTTTTAGACTCTTCTCTATATCAGCAATTGAATCAACATCTCCATGACATAGAATCAGCAGATCATCAGCAAAGCATAAATGGGAGATTTTCAGCTTCTTACATCTAAAATGAAATTTAAACTGAAGATTATCTTTAATGTTTTTAGCCATAATCAGGGTAAGCACTTCCATGATAAGAGTAAACAAATAAGCAGAAATGGGATCACCTTGTCTTAAACTCGTACCTCCTTTGCAATAGGCATGTGCCTCACCATTTACTCCAATTAAAAATTGTAACACCCCGTTTTTCCTTGTACATAGTCCAAGGTGAGTATTTAACCTCTTGAATGTTTAACTTTAACCTTGGTCAATTGTAAATGGTTTAAACGTTGGAAATTGGACTAAACTGGCAAACCATCGCGTTTTGAGCAAGTGTATCGCGTCCCAGCTCGTCGCGGAATGCGATGGAGTTGATTGAAATGCGACACACTATAAATCCCTCCCTGACCAATCTTTCGCGTTCGGGTTAATGCTATCGCATTTTGGTTGTCGCGAAACGCGACACGTGGTCAGATTTGTTTTTATAGCTCATTTTTAAAGGGCATTTTGGGGGTGTTTTGGTCTTTTCACTTTGTGGACGGGTTGAGACCATAAAAACTGATCCAAAGCTTATCCTCAACCCATTTCTCACTCTTTCACCTACACACTTTCATTTTAGAGAGAGAATTTAAGTTTGAGAGAGAGAGAGAGAGAGAGAGAGCTCATTTTGGAGAGGAAGGAACCCGATTCTTGCCTAAGTCCAAGTTTTAAAGTCGTTACCTATATTTCTAGCTATGTTTTGGTAGTGCTGGTAAGTTTTAACTCCGAGTTTCAAGTCCAAATTGATTTATAGCTAGGGTTTGTTCATGTGTAGCTTGTAAGACCCATTTTAGGGTTAAATGGGTGAATTTGGGTAAACTTGATGTATGAAAACCTAAGATTTGTAATCTAGGGTTAAGTCATGTGATTTGGTGTTTGTAGGGCTAATTGTGTTGTTGAACCACTAACACACTTATGTGTTAGTGAAAGATTGCAAATGGGTTCAAGTTTGACCCAATTATGGGTCTTAACTTTAAAATGAGTCAAATGGTTAACGGTAGACCTAGTTGGGCAAGATGGGTATGAAAATACCCCAAATTTGTGTTAGTTGGTGTAATTGGACTTTAATCACTAGCTTTTAGTGATTAATGATAGTCTTGACTTTGAATGAGCGGTTTTGAGCAAATGGGTCATTTAATGTAATTAAAGTCATTAAATGCACATGGGTTAAGGGTTGGTGTCTAGTCCAACTAGTTTGTATGTTTATTGTGTATTTAATGTAATAGGTACTTTACATTGAAGCTTGTGGAGTTGTATAATCATCACCTAGGCGATAAGGTGAGTTGAATAATTATACGTGTATGTATATGATGTATTTATTTGTGTGACGTGAAATGTGGGCTAGTCGCGGTGTTAAGACACCACATTTATGTGACGAGTGGGTTAGTCGCGGTGTTAACACACCACTCCGGGAAGTATGATGGGTGGGCTAGTCACGGTGTTAAGACATCACCCGAGGGGTTAGTGTTACGCGGTGTTAAGTACACTAACGGATGTTGTGAACATCGATGGTATTTCGCGAGCACCATTCCCTTGTACTATTGGCTAACCATGGTTATGTGTTGTAATTGAGCATATTATATTGTATCGACTATATGCTATTGGTTATGCTAGTTTGCGGTTTTGGAAATTATTGGCTTTTACTTTGTGATGATATGCTAATTAGTTTGCTAGCATGTATGCGTGAAATTGTGTAGGTGATTGCAAGTAAATAGATTATATATGTATATGTATAACTATTGCATTCACTAAGCGATTTGCTTACCCTCTCGTTGTTTACTCTTTTTAGGTACAAGTGTGGAGAAAGGGAAAGAGGTTGCCGGGAATTAGATATTCCCATGTTGGTCGTGTAGGCATAACTTTTGGAAGACGGCCTATTGTTTTGGGTAGTTTAGCCCCAAACCATGCTCATGTGTCGTTTTGTTTAAAACTATCATTTTAAGGTCGAACTTGTAACACGTTTGATTAAGGGCCTTCGTGCCTATTATGTAAACTTTATACTTGTTGCACGTTTAATGTTTTGTATGAATCAGTCGACATCATGTAACTCTTTAAAGTGGCATGTTAATGGTTTATTATTATTATAAAAAAAAAATTCAGGTTAAAGACGGGTTGGGTCGTTTCAAAAATACCGAGGTGGTCACACACTCCATGATCCATTTCACCATTTGAACATGAAATCCAAACTTGAGCAGAATATTGTTAAGAAAAGACCAACTGACTGTATCATATGCTTTATGAATATCATCAATTTTGAGAGCACATCTTTTAGGCTCATTAACTCTATTTTAGCCTTTAACAATTCTTGAGTAAGCAAGATATTGTCATAGATCGATCTTCCAGGTATAAAAGCACTTTGGTTGCTATTGACCAGAATATCCAACCCACTTTTGATCCTATTAGTCAAAATCTTACTAATGCATTTGCAAAGCACATTACAACATGCAATTGGCTTGAAATCAGAGACATTGTTAGGAGTGCTCATCTTAGGGACTAGGGCAATAAGAGTGGCATTAATCTCTCCCATCAATTTTCCTGATCTAAAAAATTCTACAATAGCCAAGCAAATATCATTACCAATTACCTCCCAAGCCTTTTTGAAAAAATGAGATGAATACCCATCTGGACCAGCAGCTTTATTATCATCAATATCAAAGATTGCATCTTTTATCTCCAGATCAGTCACCTCAGTCACCATTTGTAACGCTTCATCATCAGATAGCTTAGCTATGAAAATATCATCCAAGTCATCCATATCAGCTACCACATCCGACTTGCCCAAATTTTTTTTGAAAATGACTCACAAATTGAGCTGCAACTTGATCACCATAAAATCTTTGCCTATCTTTATTACATATACTGTCAACTCTATTCTTGTTTTTTCTAGCCCTCAGAACACTATGAAAGAATTATTGTTTTTATCTCCATCTTCAAACCATTTAATTTTAGCCTGCAACTGTAAAACTTTAATTTCATCTTTTACATCCTCATTATATTGTTTAAGAATATCAACAACTTGTTGCCTTATCACCACATCATGAGGATTATCATTCACTCTTTTTTGTGCAACCATCAGACTTTCCTTCAATTGTAGAACCATGGTTAAAATGTTGCCACGAGCCCAATTTAACTTATTCATATCCTTCTTCAAAGCCTTCAATCTTTTCACCATAATATACATATGATAACCATTGAACACTCTATTCCAACCCGCAATAACAATAGGCGAAAATTCTTTTTTATCAGTAATGTAATTCATAAACCTAAATGATTTAGGTCTACGAATTAGTCCTTTAACGATAATCCGTAAAGCAGGACTATGGTCAGATATTAAAAAAGGATGAAATACTACACTCGCATTCTGATACATGTTCATAAACTCATCATTAGCCATGATTCTGTCAAGTTTCTTTAACACACCACAGTTAGGGTTTTTCAAAGATCTAGCCCAGGTGAAGTGAAACCCTGTACTCCCTACATCATCCACCTCAAGTTTACTAACACAATATTGGAAGTCAATCATAAACTCACTAAAACTAGACCCACCAGCTTAATGTTCCTCCAATTTTAAAGTAACATTGAAATCACCCATTGAAATCCATGGATGGGCACCAACAATACTTTTATGGCCTATAAGATCGTCCCACAACTTCTTTCTCTCCTTACTACTATTACTTGCATATATGAAACTGCAAAACCACCTTATTTTTTCAATTAAAGATTTAACCAAACAGAGCATACTCTACCTATACATGTACATCATCATCATCACATTCAACTTAGCATTATTCCACCCAACTACAATCCTACAACAAGTAGGACTATATTTTACAATGAAAATCTAAATCCAGTTACTAAAAACTCTATCACATATGCCATTTATAGTATTATGTTCTAAATGAGTTTTCAACATAGTACATAAACTTAAACTTTCATTCTTTATCAATTCAGCAACTTCATTCTGCTTATGTGATGACCCGGAAAATTCTGACCAAATTTAAACTTAATCTTGTATGATTAACGTTTTCGACACGATAAACAAAGTCTATGAAGTTAAATCTCAAAATTTTGAACTGTTCAATTAATCTTCGATTGTTCTCAACGAAACGCGAACAATTATATATAGATACATATACTATAACTTGAAAACGTAACAAAGTGTTGAGGATATGATACTGTGCATTAAACTTATTGGTTTAATTATCTGATTGATATATTTAACTACAGAGTTAAAAGATTATACCAAACGATTCAAGTAAAAGATATTTACCGAGTCTCTTAAGAATTATGATATTATTACGAGTCTCTGTTGAGAGGTCCACTTGATTTGAGAAATCGTTCATTTTAACGGTATTCGGAATAAATGGTGAATTATTTGTTTAAATAACGTAATTTGGACACATACAATAATAAGGAATATTAACTGTTAAGAATTAATTATATGAATAACTTGCGATACGTATTTTAAAACGTGTTTATAAATATTGAGAATAGATATTAACTTGGTTATGAAACATTTGATAAATACTATTATATTAATAAATAACGAGACAATGATTTATAGAAGTAAATGACCAAAATACTCGAAAGTTTAAGATATACTTTGGGTGGTATAATTTAGGGATAATTTAAGGCTATATTTTGACAAAGGTACGTGTCCCAGAATGAAAATTACAAGTTTTCTCAGCGTACGAAGGGACACTCGAAAAATCGGAACCGGGACATAAGTCGTGTAACAACGTACGACTTATCGGAACAAAAATTACAAGTTAACTATGCATGTGAATTTAATATAATATATAATTAATTATATAAATTAAATATATTATATATATTATTAATTATTATGTCGACAAACAAAAATACAAAAAAATGTGAGCTGGATTTTGGGGTCATGCGATCGCATGGGAAATAGGCATAAAACCCATGCGATCGCATGGGGTCAGATTTCAGGAAAGGTCTATAAATTGAATTCGTTTTTGCTCAGTTTACACACAGTTATTACTCCGTATTTATTTTATTTAAATTATTATTATTATTATTATTATTATTATTATTATTATTATTATTATTATTAATATTATTATATTATTAAATTATTATTAATCTTAATATTTTTAGTAATATTATACATAAAATATTACGACGAGGTTATGAGCATGTCACTTTTAAAAATGAGTTTTACGAGCGGGATAGAGCTAAGGAAATTATGGGTTATTGCCAAGGAGGTTATGGCTAATGTTCGGGGATATATTTATGATTCAAACCTAGTGTTTATCATCTCGTTACGTCTACGTACTTTCCTACAATATTGAATCTCAATATTAATACGTAAGTACTTATATTTTATCTATTATATATTAATAGTGTATCCATGTCTAGTACTCGAGTATATATATTTATAAATGCTTGTATGCTAAATTTTGTCGCTAAACAGTTTATAATGAATCACGAATTAAATCCATATATTACTGGTAAAAGGTATATGATATACATGTTTTTGGAAATCTGGCGAAAAATCGATAACTTTTCATTTAGACACCGAATAGTTTCGATGAACGGATTAAAAGATATGATCAACTGAATTATGATTGACGTTAATTGAAATTGCTTTTGAATCTACAATTAAGATTTAAACAACTTGTTTACGAGATTGATAAAGTGAATTTTTAAATATTACCAACCGAGTAAATGAATCCTTATATAAGGTACGTCTCGTTTTGTTAAACTATTGTCAAAATTGACTTTTTGAAACGACTTTGGATAACTTTTATATGTCGATCTCGAGCATTAGGATTGTGATACACTATGACCTGACCTAGCTTGATAGACATTTATTGACCAACATATGTTCTCTAGGTTGAGATCTACGATTCTTTGATATACCGAGTTTCGGTCACATTACAATGAACAACTGTATGTGCTGCTAAGGTGAGTTTCATTTGCTCCCTTTTTAATTGCTTTTGCAATATATATTTTTGGGCTGAGAATACATGCACTTTATTTTAAACACAATGGATACAAGTACATGCTAAATTCTACACTGAGTTTGAACCGAAAATCCCTTAGCTTTGGTAACTAGTAACTGCCAGTTATAAGAACTGGTGGGCGCGAGTAGTAGTATATGGATCCATAGGGCTTGATATCCCCGTCCGAGCTAGAGCACTAGCCTTTTAACGGACGTATGCTATTTGAGAAGCGTACACGTTGGTTTGCGTGTATTATTAAGATGATTATACAAAGGGTACAAATTATATATACGTTAAGTTTAGTTACCAGGGTGCTCAATTTCGTAGAATATTTTGATAAACGTTTCTGGATGAAACAACTGAAATCTTGTGATCCATCTTTATATACAGATTATGCGAAATATACAAACTATGAACTCACCAACCTTTGTGTTGACACTTGTTAGCATGTTTATTCTCAGGTTTACTAGAAGTCTTCCGCTGTTGCTTATATGTTAGACAAGCCATGTGCATGGAGTCTTACATGACATACTTTTCAAGGAAACGTTGCATTCACCAAATCATCACCATGTATCTTATTTTGACTGCATTGTCAACGGAAGTACTATTGTAAACTATTATTTACGGTGATTGTCTATATGTAGAAATCATCAGATGTCGAAAACCTTTGATTTAAATATTCATTTATGGTGTGCCTTTTCAAAAGAATGCAATGTTTATAAAACGTATCATATAGAGGTCAAATACCTCGCAATGAAATCAATGAATGACGTATTGTCCATATGGATTTGGAGCGATCGTCACAGTTGGTATCAGAGCGTTGGTCCTAGCGAATCAGATCTTGCATGAATGTGTCTAACTGATAGTTGTTAAGATGCATTAGTAAGTCTGGACTTCGACCGTGTCTGCAAGTTAAAAGTTTTGCTTATCATTTCTTGTCAGAAATTACATGCTTATCATTCTTAAGTCTAGACACGTTTTCCTGCATTTATTGCATAAATAGTGTATAGACAAAAATTCATATCTTAGCGTATCTGTTACTGTAAACTTTTCCTGATATCTTCCGAAAATTTCTCCGTGATTTATGGAATTTGGTATTATATATACATATGTAAATTATGTATTGAAGAATACCAAACTAAATTCTATAATCTAATTCATATCAAAAATCATCTCCCTATTTATACAAGATGGATCCCGTATCTAGTTCAAACTCTGACAGCTATTCCGATATGGATATTCACCTGAATTCCGAAGACAGTGTAACCGGAATGGATCAACCAATTAGCCATCATCTATTCTGGATGAATTGGGGATGGGTTCGTAGCCTACTTAATTATTGGAGACAAGAAGAAGGCGATCCCTTTCACCCACCACATTTCCCTCTTGGCGAAGAACCTGAAGCACTTACCGGCGAACCTGTTCGAGACACCATTTTCTCTCTCATTTCCAGAGTATCTCGTCACGATAATATACTATCTCAAATTCTGGATCTTATTCATTCGCTCGTCCGAACCGCCAATCATCCCGGTGTAGTAGAAGAAGTCAACGAGCTTTGTGCTCGGGTAGTGGCTTTGGAGAATATGGTGCAAAGGTTACAAACACCAGCAGCATCACCGACATCAACAGTACCACCGACAACAACACCAACAGTACCATTACCACCACCAACAACATCCGCATCGCAAACCTCAACTTCACAATATGTCCCACGAGCATCAACGTCATACGCACCGTAGTTACCAAGAAATACTAGCAACAATAACCGATGAAGTATTAACTCATTTTCCCTAAAGAAATTTTATGTATATTTATATATATGAATTTTGAAATCAAAATAAATCTTTTCGTACTAAGCTATTACGTGTGAATCTTAACTGGTAGGTACTACACGGTTAGTTCATATTACTAATATGCAATGATGTACATCCTTCCTTAACAACTTAACCATTGTTAACTACAATCTCTGTTTCAACTTAATGAATTCCATTTCATAATAAACCAAGTGTATTATTCAATTACATAATTGATTTTACATTTTTATTTTCGATATACTCGTAACTTTTCAGAAAACATCATTTTTACCTTGCGAAGTTAGCAAGAGTTCCATAAGCACCAACATGATTCACTGAGGAAATATCAATAAAACTGAATAACGAAGTATTGATTACATTAGTAAAATACTCCGCAAAGATTATGTAATCTTTAATATTTTTGAGATTATTCATTTCTAATCCAGCCAAAAAAAAATTAAATGAGCTTAATATGATATTAACCCGTTAAATCTGTGTTACATCTGAAGAAAATATAAATACATATATTTTCATAAAAACGGTAATAAAAATTCTTTTGTACAAAGTATTAATTGTGAAATCTTTAACGGGTAGGTAATACTCGAGAAATATATAAGTTCGCAATTAATATGTTACACTGTACATTCTTCAACTTTGATTCAAAAATTATTAAATATGCTCACAGCGATATACAATCGTTTCCATACAAATTCAATTACATATTCTGATATTGACAGAGCAGAATCCAAGTCAAGATTTAACAAGTGACATCATTCTTAGATCTCTACATCTTTCAAAGCTATACTTTGACTTCAAAAATGTGAAAGATCCTTTAGCATTGTTATTACTGAAAATAACCTTGCAATTTCTTTTCAAAGTATCCAGTTTTATCACACTTCCAACCAGTCAACTTTAACTTTTCAGATTAAGCCTTATTGTAACCTTGATATATACGTTTTGTTACTGGAGAACCTTTCATGTTCCGCCACATTAGCAGTAAATTTACCAAACAACTTTATTAATCCTTGACCTTTCGAAAAATTCTTATACTCATTGAAACCCTATCATGTACTCATCCACATCTTGTAACAATAATTTACATACCAACCACCGAAAATTAGCAATCAGTATTTTGAATCTCGCAGCATTTTCTACGACAACAATTATATATATATAACATCTATCTTCTAGACTTACATACTTCGAATGTGAAGTTTCTGAAAAACACCCCAAACTACGAAACTAGTTCTACGAATTTTGGAAAAATGCTGATGAAACAGCAAAAACTATAAATGACTTTAACAGTCAAAAGTTTGATGATAAAGAATAGTATGGTGGTAAAGCTGAGAAAAAGAGAAGGTTTGAAACTGAAAAACGGATTGAGTAAAGTATGAAAGAGGCTGTGGATAAATCAAAAAGACTGAACCTGCCTTCAAAGAATCCAAATGATTCAGTGACTGCTGAAACCATTAGTAAGAACCTTACTTCTTATTCTAAACCTTCACAGACAGATTTTCCGCATCATCCTCTGATATTAGAAATTCTAAGATATCATCGTATCTTCCATTATAAATATCCTCCATATTTCTGAAGATATTTTCATAAATATTCTTATCTTAAATCATTTATCTCTTCACGCTATCTGTGTTACATCATAAAAGAAACTATTTTAGTTTCTAATTTCTGAAAATTTCGAAAAATGGATGTTTTTGAAGTAGTGTTGGGAATTGAAGCATGAGTTAGTATAATATAATGACACTTGATCAACGTGATTATATTACAGTAAATCATGCTGAGTTTCTAAGGGAACGTGATAAAGGTTCATAGATCATACCCTCATCATAAACCATGTTACATAACTCTTTCATTCTATATAATCTCTAAATATATCAAGAAAATATATTTCTTGATGATTCGGTCTTTTCCAGATATTCTGGTAATTTGACAAATCAAGATCGTGCCATTACAATTTATTTCTTAGAACATTAATTATGTTCATCCGAAATTCATACCTACAAATTCTGAACCATTATTCGCTTGACTTAAGGTCGGGAAGAGAAAACGAAAGCATGAAGCTCCGAAATATAATGGAGAACATAAAGCCCGATAACAACCCCGAAATTACAAACCGTGAATATCAATGCGTATAGCAATATAAAGACACGGGAGAATGAAAAACACTATAACCCCAAGGTAATAGTAGAAGAAAATAACCTCCTCTGGTGGCAGATGAAAAAGAAGAATGAATGATATGATAGCCAAGAAAATATCAAGAATCAGAACTGGATTAAGCATTTTTACAATCTATTGGGATGTATGAAATAAGAAAGAAGATTATAGGAGTGGTGAAAATAAATGAAATGGAAGAGGTCAATTTATAGCAAATATCAGACATAGCAATCGAGGCAGATTACGCATTTAATCAAAGGAAATCCTAATTTTCTTAAATTCCGAAGAATCAAATCTTATTTAGATAATGAAGATTTTCTATTCCTTAAATTATGGAAATCAATCGTTAATATGTCAAGAGTTAAGACGAATCTATATTCTTCATTTCACTCTTTTACGATAACTTCTCTCATACGCTTCAAGTAATTGGATTGTTTTATCCATATTATTCAACGGTGATAAAACTCTATTTATCAACTCATATTCGTCATAAAAACATTTTATTGTTAGCCATGACAACCTCACTCAAATTTCGAGACGAAATTTCTTTAACGGGTAGGTACTGTGATGACCCGGAAAATTCTGACCAAATTTAAACTTAATCTTGTATGATTAACGTTTTCGACACGATAAACAAAGTCTATGAAGTTAAATCTCAAAATTTTGAACTGTTCAATTAATCTTCGATTGTTCTCAACGAAACGCGAACAATTATATATAGATACATATACTATAACTTGAAAACGTAACAAAGTGTTGAGGATATGATACTGTGCATTAAACTTATTGGTTTAATTATCTGATTGATATATTTAACTACAGAGTTAAAAGATTATACCAAACGATTCAAGTAAAAGATATTTACCGAGTCTCTTAAGAATTATGATATTATTACGAGTCTCTGTTGAGAGGTCCACTTGATTTGAGAAATCATTCATTTTAACGGTATTCGGAATAAATGGTGAATTATTTGTTTAAATAACGTAATTTGGACACATACAATAATAAGGAATATTAACTGTTAAGAATTAATTATATGAATAACTTGCGATACGTATTTTAAAACGTGTTTATAAATATTGAGAATAGATATTAACTTGGTTATGAAACATTTGATAAATACTATTATATTAATAAATAACAAGACAATGATTTATAGAAGTAAATGACCAAAATACTCGAAAGTTTGAGATATACTTTGGGTGGTATAATTTAGGGATAATTTAAGGCTATATTTTGACAAAGGTACGTGTCCCAGAATGAAAATTACAAGTTTTCTCAGCGTACGAAGGGACACTCGAAAAATCGGAACCGGGACATAAGTCGTGTAACAACGTACAACTTATCGGAACAAAAATTACAAGTTAACTATGCATGTGAATTTAATATAATATATAATTAATTATATAAATTAAATATATTATATATATTATTAATTATTATGTCGACAAACAAAAATACAAAAAAATGTGAGCTGGATTTTGGGGTCATGCGATCGCATGGGAAATAGGCATAAAACCCATGCGATCGCATGGGGTCAGATTTCAGGAAAGGTCTATAAATTGAATTCGTTTTTGCTCAGTTTACACACAGTTATTACTCCGTATTTATTTTATTTAAATTATTATTATTATTATTATTATTATTATTATTATTAATATTATTATATTATTAAATTATTATTAATCTTAATATTTTTAGTAATATTATACATAAAATATTACGACGAGGTTATGAGCATGTCACTTTTAAAAATGAGTTTTACGAGCGGGATAGAGCTAAGGAAATTATGGGTTATTACCAAGGAGGTTATGGCTAATGTTCGGGGATATATTTATAATTCAAACCTAGTGTTTATCATCTCGTTACGTCTACGTACTTTCCTACAATATTGAATCTCAATATTAATACGTAAGTACTTATATTTTATCTATTATATATTAATAGTGTATCCATGTCTAGTACTCGAGTATATATATTTATAAATGCTTGTATGCTAAATTTCGTCGCTAAACAGTTTATAATGAATCACGAATTAAATCCATATATTACTGGTAAAAGGTATATGATATACATGTTTTTGGAAATCTGGCGAAAAATCGATAACTTTTCATTTAGACACCGAATAGTTTCGATGAACGGATTAAAAGATATGATCAACTGAATTATGATTGACGTTAATTGAAATTGCTTTTGAATCTACAATTAAGATTTAAACAACTTGTTTACGAGATTGATAAAGTGAATTTTTAAATATTACCAACCGAGTAAATGAATCCTTATATAAGGTACGTCTCGTTTTGTTAAACTATTGTCAAAATTGACTTTTTGAAACGACTTTGGATAACTTTTATATGTCGATCTCGAGCATTAGGATTGTGATACACTATGACCTGACCTAGCTTGATAGACATTTATTGACCAACATATGTTCTCTAGGTTGAGATCTACGATTCTTTGATATACCGAGTTTCGGTCACATTACAATGAACAACTGTATGTGCTGCTAAGGTGAGTTTCATTTGCTCCCTTTTTAATTGCTTTTGCAATATATATTTTTGGGCTGAGAATACATGCACTTTATTTTAAACACAATGGATACAAGTACATGCTAAATTCTACACTGAGTTTGAACCGAAAATCCCTTAGCTTTGGTAACTAGTAACTGCCAGTTATAAGAACTGGTGGGCGCGAGTAGTAGTATATGGATCCATAGGGCTTGATATCCCCGTCCGAGCTAGAGCACTAGCCTTTTAACGGACGTATGCTATTTGAGAAGCGTACACGTTGGTTTGCGTGTATTATTAAGATGATTATACAAAGGGTACAAATTATATATACGTTAAGTTTAGTTACCAGGGTGCTCAATTTCGTAGAATATTTTGATAAACGTTTTTGGATGAAACAACTGAAATCTTGTGATCCATCTTTATATACAGATTATGCGAAACATACAAACTATGAACTCACCAACCTTTGTGTTGACACTTGTTAGCATGTTTATTCTCAGGTTTACTAGAAGTCTTCCGCTGTTGCTTATATGTTAGACAAGCCATGTGCATGGAGTCTTACATGACATACTTTTCAAGGAAACGTTGCATTCACCAAATCATCACCATGTATCTTATTTTGACTGCATTGTCAACGGAAGTACTATTGTAAACTATTATTTACGGTGATTGTCTATATGTAGAAATCATCAGATGTCGAAAACCTTTGATTTAATTATTCATTTATGGTGTGCCTTTTCAAAAGAATGCAATGTTTATAAAACGTATCATATAGAGGTCAAATACCTCGCAATGAAATCAATGAATGACGTATTGTCCATATGGATTTGGAGCGATCGTCACAGCTTATCAGTTTCATTCCCTGATATTCCAAGATGCCAATTTCAAATCCATAAATAATCTGATATAAAAGAGATCTTACACCAATATGATTGAATCCAGTCCACCAACATTATTAGCTCCTAGATTCACATTCTCAACTACCACACCCACAACATCTTCTTCTTCTATAACATGAACTTCATTAATTTTACCTCTTTTCATAGCCTCCCACTGTAATTGGAAAAACTTCGCCATATCATATGACTAATTTTTGGTTTCATCTATTGTTGGTTGCCTCTTTTCTTTGATGAATTTATCCACAACAAGTCTTGGGTCAACCATTGGATCAAACTCCTTCCTATCATCATTCTCTGCTAATACATAATACATGTTATTCTTCTGAATATTCATACCTTCCATTTTTCCATCAAATTTCATATTTATATTATTCTTCATTACATATTCCACTTTCCCATTATTATTATTATTATTATTATTATTACCATTCATACCTCCAGTCTGCTTATTCTTAACATTGACTTTCTTTTTGTTATGTCTAACATCCTCAAATCCAACATAAAGTTTATTAGCCTTAACTGCCTCATTAATTTTCAATTCTTCCTAAATTCTAGGTCTGATCTTGCAATCATTATGGCTATGCTCGAAAATAGCACAGTGAGGACAAACATTAGGCTTTCATGAGTATTCCACCTTAACATGTTTTACAGCTTTAACTTCATGGTTAGCATCATGATAGTGGATATCTACACTATCAACACATCCCTTTCCAGCCTCCATTTCATTCATGACTCTTGCATAACCAGCCCTACCATTACCTCTATGACACATATCTGAAGTAACAGTGTCCATAAGCAATGGTTTTCCCGCCCTACTTGCTATTGTGCTAATACCTTTCACACTCCAAGCTTCAAGTGGAACCTTAACCAGTTTGACCTAAACATGTACTGTAGCGACCCGACCAAATCATGTTTGACGGTGCCGACTACTTAGGTCCCGTTACGTGGTCATAAGTCTTTAACATGACGTTTGACCAAAATATGTCGCATTCATTTCATAAGTAAAAGGATGTTTCAAGTTTACAAAAGTATTTCAAAGACTAGTTACATTACAATGTTTAACATACGAATGAAACCTATGCGACACAATTTAAAAGTTGTCAAAAGACGCTCCAACTATGCATGTATACTCGACATCCAAGCAAGTATCAAAAAGAGTGCGGAAGCATGTATCAAGTAGCGTTCAAGGACCTGAGAAAATATATAGAAAACTGTCAACGAAAACGTTGGTGAAATCATAGGTGTTTTAGTAAACGTTGCATTTGAACCACAAGATTTAATATAATATGATTATCAAAATCATTTGCATTCCAAAGTTGTTATTTGTTTCGCGGGCACCCAATTATCAAACTTAACTGTTTTGCACCCTTTGCGTAGTGTTAGAACATACACTAGACCCGAAAATATATTTCATCCGCTAACGGTAGCGAACCGTCTGAATGAGGCTCGTCAAGCCCATGTGATCATATAATATAAGTTCTCGTTTAAACCCTGCAAGTGTAACTAATGATAATTGAATTGAGGCTTTTTGTTCAAACCCGTACGTGAAATGTTCGTTTTCGTACTTGTGTTCAAAGTGTAAAAGTATGATACGTATATGTTTCTCATCCCATAGTTTAAAGCATAAAAGTTGTTGAAAGATGAGACTATGATCTCACCTTGTGTATACGAGTAATAAGTACTTCACAAAGTAACGTGTGCAAAGGACAATGCTAGTCTTGACCTAAACAAATAGGTCGTATCAATAACGGTAAACACGATAGGTCAAAGATGTTCAATTAGTCCTATGGCTCGTTACGACTCGATTATGTAGCATGTGAATCAAATTGTCAAGTTTCATGCAAGATACTAGTATAGAAACAAGTTAGAAAGATTGCACAATCATTTGGTTAAGTTTGAAAAAAAGTCAAACTTTGGTCGGGTCAAAGTCAACACGTTCGGGTCGGGTCCCGAACTATTTTTCTGGGTTAGTTATTCATATATAAGCATGTTAGAACAAATTTCATGTGAATCGGAGGTCCATAGCATGCCACACATTTTTCGTATATTGGACAAGGTGGTCAGAAGCTGGACACGCCTTATGTCGCGCCGCGACAAAGGCTGGCCGCGCCGCGGCATTACACGCGAGCTGGTACCTGGCCAGTTTCAGTTTTCTAAGTCTCAACCCAAAACCTTTTTATGCATAAAACACAAACCGCAAACACTTAGAACTCGCATCTTATATCGTTGGAAAGCTCTTTTGACAAGGAAAACAACTAAGCTCATTTCAACAACCAAAAACATCATTTGTAACAATCGGCTTTCCAAAATAAATGATCAATTAATGTTCACCATAAATGCTCCAAATTTTACAAGTGCACATTTATGATTCGGGCATTTAATGCATACATAAAACACGCCGTTTTGTAGATAATCAAGCATACAATACAACTAACTACCTACTAACAATAATTCATGGCATTCAATGCATCAAATATTCATTTCAAGCTTATCAAACCCTAACCCAAATTCACCAAAATCACTAATCAAGTTTACGAAGTTTTCTAAAACAACCTACACATCAAATTGAAGCTAGTGATGTTAGGAACACATTTAATACATGCATTTATAACATTTAACAACATTTAAGCAACCAAATCATCAATCAAACACATCAAACTTTCAAGTTCATGCTAGTTATCAAAAATAACAAGATCGAACATATAAATCATATATTCATGTTAGACTTGAGCCATAGACACTAATTAACAATTTATAAGTTAAAAACATCAAGAACACAAAATCTAGTGATTTTAGAAAGTTACCCAAATGTAATGAAATCGGTATGGAATCGAAGAGGAAGTTGCAAGGATTCCAAATATGAAATTTGTTTTGATCGAAGCTTTCTTGAACGAATTTAGATGATGATTCTTGGAGATGGAGTTTTAGAGATAGTTTGAAAGTGTTAAATGAAAAGAGAAAAGAAATTGATAAAGTGAATGGAGGAGATGGAGTGTTGACCTTTGACCTAGTCAAAGGTTTGGCACTTTGGCAAGTTTGGTCCCTCTAGTTTCATTCGGGTGCGGGAATTACCTAAACGAGATATTTTTTAAAAACGCGTATTAACGAGGGATGTCATAAACATATAACGGAATTTAAATTATTAAACAGAAAAGTAAACGGAAAATGTCGGGATGTTACATTACCTACTCCTTAAAATAAATTTCGTCCCGAAATTTAAGTAGGCGTAGGAGTCGTTGTTTCTTCCTCGAAATCTTGCGTTTCCGGAACCTGGAATAGATGAGGGTATTTCCTTTGCATTTGATCTTGTCTTTCCCAAGTAAACTCAGGTCCTCTTTTGGCGTTCCAACGGACTTTAACAATCAAAATTCGGCTTTGTTTCAATGTCTTGACAGAGGTGTCCACAATTTCAACCGGTTCCTCCACAAAATGAAGTTTGTCATCAATAGTAAGTTCCTCGAGAGGGATGACGATATCGGGTTCGGCAAGACACTTTTTCAAGTTAGATACATGGAAGGTAGGATGAACGGAGTTCAATTGAGGCGGAAGATCTAAACGATAAGCAACGGTTCCAATACGCTCCAAGATTTCGAAAGGACCAATATACCGCGGATTTAGCTTCCCGCGTTTTCCAAAGCGGATTACACCTTTCCAAGGTGCGACTTTTAACATTACTCAGTCACCGACTTGAAATTCGAGGTCGTTGCGTCTTTTGTCGGTGTAGCACTTTTGACGACTCCGGGCCGTCCGAAGCCTATCTCGGATTTGTACGATCTTCTCGGTGGTTTCGTGAATGAGTTCGGGTCCGGTGATTTGCACGTCGCCTACCTCGGCCCAACAAAGAGGTGAACGACATTTTCGGCCATATAGCGCTTCAAAAGGTGAGACTTTTATACTTGCGTGATAACTATTATTGTAAGAGAACTCGGCGAGAGGTAAGTGCTTGTCCCAAGCTTTTCCAAAATCGACAACACAAGCTCGTAACATGTCCTCCAAGGTTTGAATTGTGCGTTCGCTTTGTCCATCGGTTTGAGGGTGATATGCGGTGCTCATGTCTAAACGCGTTCCCAACGCTTCTTGCAAAGTACGCCAAAATCTAGAAACAAAACGGCCATCTCGGTCGGAAATAATCGATATAGGTACACCGTGACGGGTTACGATCTCTTTGATGTAAAGTTGTGCAAGTTTTTCCATTTTGTCCGTTTCCTTCATAGCGAGAAAGTGTGCGAATTTGGTGAGACGGTCAACAATAACCCAAATGGTATCATAACCGCCCGTCGTTTTTAGTAGTTTGGTGATAAAATCAATTGCTATTCTTTCCCACTTCCATTGCGGGATTTCGGGTTGTTGAAGTAACCCGGACGGTATTTGGTGTTCGGCTTTGACTTTGGAACATGTCAAACACTTGGCAACATAAGTAGCTACGTCCCTTTTGATGTTCGGCCACCAATATTGTTCTTTAAGGTCGTGGTACATCTTATTGGCACCGGGGTGAATCGAGTATCGTGACTTATGGGCTTCATCCAAAATAAGGTTTCGTAGGTCCCCATATCTAGGCACCCAAATTCTTCCGGCGTAATATCGGAGTCCGGTCTCCCTAATTTCGAATCGAGAGACGAGAATGTTTAAGAGCTCGTGTGAAACGTTCTCATCCTTGAGAGCCTCATCTTGGGCTACCCGAATTTGGCTATTAAGGTTGGTGTGGATGGTGATATTTAAGGCTCGGACACGAAGAGGCACCGCTCTTTCTTTTCGACTTAAGGCATCGGCTACTACATTTGCCTTTCCGGGATGGTAACGAAGCTCGCAATCGTAATCGTTTAAGGTTTCAATCCACCTTCGTTGTCTCATGTTTAGTTGCTTTTGATCGAAGATGTGTTGGAGACTTTTGTGATCGGTAAAGATAGTACTCTTGGTTCCATAAAGATAGTGTCTCCACATTTTAAGTGCAAAGACAACGGCTTTGAGTTCGAGATCATGTGTCGTGTAGTTTCGTTCATGAATTTTGAGTTGTCGAGAGGCATAAGAAATGACTTTCGTTCGTTGCATCAACACACACCAAAACCATGTTTCGAGGCGTCGCAATACACAACTAAATCATCGTTGCCTTCGGGAAGTGACAAGATAGGAGCGATGGTTAGCTTCGTTTTCAAGATTTGAAATGCGGATTCTTGTTCGGTTGCCCAAACGAATTTTCTTCCCTTATGAGTTAACGCGGTTAGAGGACGAGCGACCAAAGAGAAATCTTTGATGAATCTACGATAGTATCCGGCGAGACCCAAGAATTGACGAATGTGAGTAGGAGTAGTAGGAGTCTCCCATCTACTAATGGCTTCGATTTTTGATGGATCGACTTTAATACCTTGGTCACTTACCACGTGACCAAGGAATTGAACTTCCTTCAACCAAAATTCACACTTGGAGAACTTGGCATAGAGTCGTTCTTGTCTTAAAAGTTCAAGCACAAGTCGGAGGTGTTCCTCGTGTTCTTCTTCGCTTTTAGAATAAACCAAAATATCATCGATGAACACGATAACGAATTTGTCAAGATACGGTTTGCAACACGCGGTTCATAAGATCCATGAACACCGCCGGTGCGTTAGTGAGACCAAATGGCATGACAAGGAATTCATAACTACCATAACGAGTTCGGAAAGTGGTTTTGGAGACATCTTCCCCCTTAACCCTTAATTGATGATAACCCGAGCGGAGATCGATTTTTGAATATACACAAGACCCTTGTAGTTGATCAAAGAGGTCATCGATGCGAGAAAGAGGATATCGGTTTTTAACCGTCAATTTGTTTAGTTCACGATAATCAATGCATATTCGTAGAGATCCGTCTTTCTTTTTAACAAATAAAATCGGAGCACCCCAAGGTGAATGGCTAGGTTGGATAAAACCACGATCAAGTAGTTCTTGGATTTGACTTTGCAATTCTTGCATTTCGGATGGAGCGAGTCTATATGGTGCACGTGCTACGGGTGCGGCTCCCGGAATAAGATCGATTTGGAATTCTACCGGTCGATGAGGTGGAAGACCCGGCAATTCGTCGGGAAATACATCGGAAAAGTCACTAACAATTGGCACATCATCGATATGCTTCTCATCGGACTCGACTTTCTTAACGTGGGCAAGGATCGCAAAACAACCCTTACGGAGTAGTTTTCTAACTTTAATGCATGAAACGAGATTGAGTCTGGTGTAACTCTTGTCGCTATAGACGATCAAAGGTTCGCCGTCCTCGATATGAATCCGGATTGCGTTAAGATCACAAAGGATGTGAGATTTCGTTTTGGCTAGCCAATTCATACCGATTATTACATCGAAGCTTCCTAGTTCCATGGGTATCAAGTCAATTTCAAACTCATTACCCAAAATGTTTAACGTACACCCCCGGTAATATGTGTCGGCACTCAATAGTTTCCCGTTGGCCACTTCAATGGTATAAGTGGTATCTAGTGGAAGTGGTGGAGTGCTAAAAGAATGAGTCAAAGTCTTGGATACAAAACTCTTATCGGCACCCGAATCGAATAAACAAGTAACATAAGTGTTGTTGACGAGAAACGTACCCGTGACTAATTCATTGTCATCTCGGGCTTCCTCGGTGTTGATGTTGAAAGCTCGGCCGCGTGTGTTGGGGTTGGCTTTCTTCTTCGACATGCATTTCTAAAATGACCCATTTGGCCACATTCATAACAAGTACCTGATTTTGGTGCATTGGGCACCTTTTGAGCGACGGGGGCGGCACTTCTACAATCGTTGGCCACATGACCACCCCTTTGGCACCGGTGGCAAAATAGATTGCTACATTCACCATAGTGGTGTTTGTGGCATTTGTTGCAAAAGGGTTTATTTCCGCCATAACTTTTCTTAGCGTCGGAGGTGAAAGGCTTTTTGGTGAAATTGTTGTTGTAGTTGTTGCTTGATTGGGGGCTTCCCATTTTCTTTTGTTGCCGCCCATTTTATCCTCGGTCTTAGGTTCCGGAACTACGAATTCGTCAACCATTTCGATCAATTGGCGGGCCATGTTAAAGGCTTGTTGTAGGTTAGCGGGTTTGGATGACATCACTCCTTGTTTGATGCTCTTTGGAAGACCATCCATATAGAGTTTAACCCTTTGAGATTCGGGGTTCACGAGGTTGGGACACATCAAGGATAGCTCGGCGAATCGTTGATTGTAGGCCTTGAGATCGTTTCTGGTCGCCTTTAAAGTTCTTAGCTCTTGTTCGAGCTTTCGGGTTTCTTCACGAGGGAAAAATTTGACGATCAACCTTTCCCTTAAATCGGCCCAAGAGAGGGCGTGAGCTTCATCAGTACCTACCGATTGTACATACGTGTTCCACCACGTGAGGGCGATACCGGCAAAGGTGTGGGTGGAATATTTGACTTTATCTTGATCCCGACAACCGCTTATGCTAAAAACGGCTTCCGTTTGTTCGAACCATCGAGTAAGTACAATCGGTCCCCCGGTCCCATCAAAAGTATGAGGTTTGCACCCCATGAAAGCTTTATAGGAGCACCCTTCTCTTGAGTTACCGGCCCCTTGATTGTTGTTGTTGTGGTTGTTGTTATTGTTGTTGTTGGAGGAGTGACCGGCCATGGCCGCATCCACGGCGGTGGCTATCATTTGTTGTAGAGCTTGTTCAGGAGTCTCATGGCGTGACACAAGACGAGGAGGCATTGTTCCTTCAAAACACAAGAATACCGTTGATTAGTATTTTTAATAATACTAACCATGATATGGAGTAACGATAGAGAGAAATTTTCCTTGGCTCGCCTTAAATTCTTTATGCCATAATGTCAGAACGTTCATATGAGTCACCGTAATATAATCCCGGAAATTATATTACCCTAATTCATATGTGCATTCGACACTATTTCATATAGTCAAGGTGGTGCGCCAATTAAATCAAGTAACGTGAGATTAAGATTGAATAAGAATCAGATATGATAGAAGAGTTCGAGTATAATGCACAAATAGTCAAGTAATTCCAACTTCAGTCTATATGCCGGTTGTAGTCTAGATCCACTAATGTACCCTACGACTCGGGGTTGACACCAATGAACTCTAAATCCCCACAACCAATGCTCTGATACCATCTGTAGCGACCCGACCAAATCATGTTTGATGGCGCCGACTACTTAGGTCCCGTTACGTGGTCATAAGTCTTTAACATGACGTTTGACCAAAATATGTCGCATTCATTTCATAAGTAAAAGGATGTTTCAAGTTTACAAAAGTAGTTCAAAGACTAGTTACATTACAATGTTTAACATACGAATGAAACCTATGCGACACAATTTAAAAGTTGTCAAAAGACGCTCCAACTATGCATGTATACTCGACATCCAAGCAAGTATCAAAAAGAGTGCGGAAGCATGTATCAAGTAGCGTTCAAGGACCAGAGAAAACATATAGAAAACTGTCAACGAAAACGTTGGTGAAATCATAGGTGTTTTAGTAAACGTTGCATTTGAACCACAAGATTTAATATAATATGATTATCAAAATCATTTGCATTTCAAAGTTGTTATTTGTTTCGCGGGCACCCAATTATCAAACTTAACTGTTTTGCACCCTTTGCGTAGTGTTAGAACATACACTAGACCCGAAAATATATTTCATCCGCTAACGGTAGCGAACCGTCCGAATGAGGCTCGTCAAGCCCATGTGATCACATAATATAAGTTCTCGTTTACACCCTGCAAGTGTAACTAATGATAATTGAATTGAGGATTTTTGTTCAAACCCGTACGTGGAATTTTCGTTTTCGTACTTGTGTTCAAAGTGTAAAAGTATGATACGTATATGTTTCTCATCCCATAGTTTAAAGCATAAAAGTTGTTGAAAGATGGGACTATGATCTCACCTTGTGTATACGAGTAATAAGTACTTCACAAAGTAACGTGTGCAAAGGACAATGCTAGTCTTGACCTAAACAAATAAGTTGTATCAATAACGGTAAACACGATAGGTCAAAGATGTTCAATTAGTCCTATGGCTCGTTACGACTCGATTATGTAGCATGTGAATCAAATTGTCAAGTTTCATGCAAGATACTAGTATAGAAACAAGTTAGAAAGATTGCACAATCATTTGGTTAAGTTTGAAAAAAGTCAAACTTTGGTCGGGTCAAAGTCAACACGTTCGGGTCGGGTCCCGAACTATTTTTCTGGGTTAGTTATTCATATATAAGCATGTTAGAACAAATTTCATGTGAATCGGAGGTCCATAGTATGCCACACATTTTTCGTATATTGGACAAGGTGGTCAGAAGCTGGACACGCCTTATGTCGCGCCGCGACAAAGGCTGGCCGCGCCGCGGCATTACACGCGAGCTGGTACCTGGCCAGTTTCAGTTTTCTAAGTCTCAACCCAAAACCTTTTTATGCATAAAACACAAACCGCAAACACTTAGAACTCGCATCTTATATCGTTGGAAAGCTCTTTTGACAAGGAAAACAACTAAGCACATTTCAACAACCAAAAACATCATTTGTAACAATCGACTTTCCAAAATAAATGATCAATTAATGTTCACCATAAATGCTCCAAATTTTACAAGTGCACATTTATGATTCGGGCATTTAATGCATACATAAAACACGCCGTTTTGTAGATAATCAAGCATACAATACAACTAACTACCTACTAACAATAATTCATGGCATTCAATGCATCAAATATTCATTTCAAGCTTATCAAACCCTAACCCAAATTCACCAAAATCACTAATCAAGTTTATGAAGTTTTCTAAAACAACCTACACATCAAATTGAAGCTAGTGACGTTAGGAACACATTTAATACATGCATTTATAACATTTAACAACATTTAAGCAACCAAATCATCAATCAAACACACCAAACTTTCAAGTTCATGCTAGTTATCAAAAATAACAAGATCGAACATATAAATCATATATTCATGTTAGACTTGAGAACCATCCCAAGGTAGCCCAAGTGGTTGGGGCCCTGAGATCCTTGCAAGAGGTCTCAGGTTCAATTCTTGGGGTGGCCAGGGAAGGGTTGGAAACAGCCAGGGAGTATTCCTGATGGGCTGCGTACACTAGAGTATGGGGTCGGATTACTCGCCCTTCCCGGGTAACCCGAATAGGGAAAACCTTACAACTTCATGTTAGACTTGAGCCATAGACACTAATTAACAATTTATAAGTTAAAAACATCAAGAACACAAAATCTAGTGATTTTAGAAAGTTACCCAAATGTAATGAAATCGGTATGGAATCGAAGAGGAAGTTGCAAGGATTCCAAATATGAAATTTGTTTTGATTGAAGCTTTCTTGAACGAATTTAGATGATGATTCTTGGAGATGGAGTTTTAGAGATAGTTTGAAAGTGTTAAAAGAAAAGAGAAAAGAAATTGATAAAGTGAATGGAGGAGATGGAGTGTTGACCTTTGACCTAGTCAAAGGTTTGGAACTTTGGCAAGTTTGGTCCCTCTAGTTTCATTCGGGTGCGGGAATTACCTAAACGAGATATTTTTTTAAAACGCGTATTAACGAGGGATGTCATAAACATATAACGGAATTTAAATCATTAAACGGAAAAGTAAACTGGAAAAGGCGGGATGTTACATGTACTTTACAAGGATTAGTCTTTTCAATAACCATGTCTGGACTCCATTTACATACCAATAGTGGCGTACCATTAACCATCTAAGGGCTACTCTCAATAACTTTGTTCATACCATCCTCATTATTGAACTTGAAGTAGCACACTTGTTTGTCATCCATAATAACCTCTCTCAACTCAAACTTTCCCCACATTCCTCTAAGGTTATACTGCAATGCATTATAAGGCATAGAATACCCTATCATGTAGCCACAAACAGTTGAATTCCACTTCAAACAACCTTTATTGACTAATTCCTCACCAGATATAACGAATTCATTTCCATCTTTATCCACCTTAGGTGGAATATAGCTCAAAGTTTTCTCAACATTCAATTTCTGATTATCGACGATCTTAGCATAAGACAATTTATTTCCTGAAATCTCACTTTTATCTGCAGTTTGCAAATTATTCATGACAGGACTACTTACAGACGTAAGATTGACATCTTTATTATTAATAGCCTTGCCTTGAACTTCAGCATCCTTAATCATATCTGTTGCAATTTCAGCAGAAAGATGAATACTCCCCTTATTTATACTCTGCACATCACCAGCTATATTATCATCATGAATCTCCTCTTCCGAACTAGTAAAATCATGCACAACATCAGCGTCATTGCCATTGTTACTATCCTTCGCCAGCGTTTGATTCCTATTCTTATTAACAAAAGTCGGAATTGAATTATCGAATTTACTAGGAACTTTGATTTTCCTCTTCGATGTACGTTTATTAGTAGTCATGGCTAAATTCGATCAAACTTCACAACAGTAAGGGAAATTAAGCAACGGAATACGTGAACGAAGCTAATATACGGATTGAATTTGGAAGAAATTGATGAAAAATGGGTGAAATCGAAGAAATTAGGGCAAACTTGGCATAACCGCCACTCCCGCTAAAATCGCTATTACAAGAGAGAAATTAGGGTTAAACATACGAATTTGATCCTGTTATACATGATAGTAGTGTTATATAGTGAGTATAATGTTATAATAATTAATTTTATAGGAACCAGATATTTACATTGCATTATTGCATATCATATTAAAATCTATAATTTATTATTTATATTTATATTTATATTTATTTATATTTATAATAAACTGAGTTAAAAATGTGTGTAAAACATGGTGGTCAACGTATGATATGAAATTGAAATCACGGTATGACTTATTCTTCTTCGTATCGTTTTGGTTAGTTTTAGTTGATTACGACCTCTACAAGTCTCAATTTCTATTCAAAAGTCAAATACCCATATTATACCCCTTCTAGTTCAAGTTGATTTGAAATATCTATTACTCGTATTTGGTTTTGTGTTTGATCATTTTTATAGGTGCTCATTCTCCGTTTGACTCATTATAACAAGATTCTATAATCTATAATATATACATTAAATTATAGATGTACATTATACATAAATGATTTTAATATTATATGGTTCTATTAATCTAGCATTTATTTCTATTATTAACTCTATTATTATTATTATTATTATTATTATTATTATTATTATTATTATTATTATTATTATTATTATTATTAAATGTCGATAATTCTTGTATCAACCGTCTTTATCTCTTGCAAATTACACCGATTCGTCTATGATTTATTTGGTGGTGCACGGCGATCGTCCGTATAGTTTTTAGAAAATTATACCAACCATCTTATCTTTTAAAAAAAGCACTAGTAGCCTCTGAATTACATAAAAGTTGAGTTGTTGGTCCTTGACTTTAAATGTGCGATAATCAAAAGGGATGATCAAGGCACAACTTAAGTACTTTATAAACCACTAACGTACAATTTTTATTTTTGTAATTTAGGGATTGTCAGTATAATTTTACAAAAGATAAGGACGATCGATAGGGACGGATCTTCGGGAGGGCATGGGACCCTGACCCTCCCAAAAACTCACGTTATATTAGGCATTAGTCATATTACATATTAACAAAGGCTAGTCATTCCATGAGTGGTTAAATCGATACTTAAGTACTTTATTACCGACTTAAGTTTGAGTCCCACATTTTTATATGTTTTTTTTTTTTTTTTTTTTTTTTTGTTATTATTGGGTGAGCCTACAACGATGTAATGTATCTCCCGTTAAAAATATAATGTTATATTTCACACTACAATAATTGGCCCCTCTAGAAAATGCTTTCAAGATTCGTCACTGGTCGATCGGTGTAACTTCAAAAAAATCACGGAAATTATTGGTATGATTTTCAAAAGACATAGACTATTAGACCACTCCCTCCAGTTCATTACCCGCTCAATAGCCGTTCATTACCCGTCATTACCCGTAACTAACCATAGGCACGAGCTAGTTACCCGCTTTAGTTACCCGCATCCACCATCAATTTAACGAAAGTTTTAAGTTTAGTTATAGGAATTGTGGGTCCAGTGGCTTTTTATTGTTGAGCTTGATGCTTTATTACTTGTACGTTGTATATTAAGAGGAGTATTGTTTTAGCCATTATAGGGAGTGTTTAATTATGAGTTAGTTATAAGATATTGGTGTTGATCTGGCGCTGATGTGGAAGGTTAAGAGGATAAATAATTTAGTTACGATAGGGAGTGGCCTTAGACCACTCCCTATAGTCAATTACCCGCTCATTACCCACCAGTTATCTGTCATTACCCGTAATGAACCATAGGCACGGATTAGTTATCCGCCTTAGTTACCTGCACTCACCATGGATTTAATGGAAGTATATATGCTAGTTATAGCAATTGTGAGTCCCAATGGCTTTTTATTGTTTGGACTTGATGCTTTATTGCTTGTACATTGTATATTAAGAGGAGCATTGTTTTAATCATTATAGAGAGTGTTTAGTTATGAGTTAGTTATAGAATATTGGTGTTGATGTGGCGCTGATGTGGAATGTTAAGAGGATGAATAGTTTAGTTACGATAGGGAGTGACCTTAGTGTTACATGTAATCCATCATTAATAATAATAATAATAATAATAATAATAATAATAATAATAATTATTATTATTATTATTATTATTATTATTATTATTATTATAATTATAATAATAATAATAATAATAATAATAATAATAATAATAATAATAATAATAATAATAATAATAATAATAATATTATTATTATTATTATTATTATTATTATTATTATTATTATTATTATTATTATTATTATTGTCTAATATTCTTTGTTATGTTGTACCAAATTGATTGTCTTAGGGTGTGTTTGGATGAAACTAGCTTGTAGCTGAAGCTGGAGCTTGTAGCTAGAGCTGGAAGCTGAATCTTATTTTTTTAAGTTAGAAGCTGGAGCTTATGTTTTATAAGTGTTTAGTAAAGTAGCTGGAGCTTATATATGTAAAATGACATGAATGTATCAAAAAATTAATTTTAAATAATGATTTAAGGGCTAGTAATGTAATTTTACCTTCATAAGCTCCCTGACTTATTTTCAAAGGGTGTGTTTGGCATGAAGCTTGTTGGAGCTTATGGGAGCTTATTGGAGCTTGAGCTTATAATTTTAATAAGCTTCAAGTCATAAGCTTTGTTTGGTAGACATAAAAAGTGGAGCTTATGAAAATCATAAGCTCTTAAAAAATAAGCTACTTCTAGTAGCTTATGAAAAAAAGTAAAGCTTATGAACTGAAAAATAAGCTCCAGCTAGTTTACCAAACACTTATAAAAAATAATAAGCTTCAGCTACCAACTTTAATCATAAGCTCCAGCTCCAGCTCCAGCTCTAGTCCATAAGCTCCAGCTCCAGCTAGTTTCATCCAAACACACCCAAAAGCTACTTCTAATAGCTTATTTTTCCAGAGCTTATTTTTTTCATAAGCTCTGGGATATTTATCTGCCAAACAAGGTTAGAAGCTGGAGCTTATGAAAATAATAAGCTTAAGCTCTCATAAGCTCCAAAAAGCTTGTGTACCAAACACACCCTTAGATCGTCATAATTCAATTATGGAGGTTTCATTTTCCAGACGTATCAAATAAGTTATAATAAATAGTTATAACTAGTTGTGGAGCCCTCGCTTCGCGCCGGGGGCTCCGTTTTGAATGCGAGTTAAAAAAAAAAGTCTTGATCTATTTTGTAAAAAAGAATTTTTTTCGACATCTAATATTGAAGGGTTGTTCTTTTTGTGAAAGTTGCTTCTTTTAGCGTTCGGGTTTTATTTTTTTTTTTAAAAAGTTAGTAAAGTAGGGGGTTCAATTTGTATTTTAATAAAAGTTAGAGGGTTAAGTTTGCGGAATTTGAAAAAATATACGTATAAAGTGGGGTTTCGATTTGTATTTTAATAAAAGTTAGGGGTTAAGTTTGTGAAAATTGGAAAAAGGAATAATACTATTCATAAGATTTTGTCTATTAGTTATATTTGTAATGTAATATACACTAACACTTATAGGAGTGTGAGAATAAAAAAATAATACTTACCAAATTGTAAAGAAAATAAAAATTTGAAACTCAAAACAAAAACTTGAAACGTAAAATATTGGTTACCAAAAATTTTAAAAAAAAAAACTTGAAAAACCTCACATCAACTAAAAAAAATATTTAAAAAGGCAAACGACGTCGTATCATTTCTCTTATAGTAAAATGGAGTAAAACACTACCAAATCTTCCTCGGGGAACAATAAAACTCCCTCACTTAGAATTTAGCTCCACACTCGAGTCACTAAGATGGTAACATCTTCCGGACGTTTACCAACAGACATGACCATTATCATCGCTGGTCATATGAACGCCAACTTTTCGAGAATCAACTTCAAACTCTTGAAGCCATCAAACACAATTATTCTAAACGTCATACTTACAATGACATCACACATTCGATGACGTGAGTCGCGCCTGTCACTCACAAGGTAGACTCTCAAAAAGTCTTACGTACGCCTCTAAGACTAGGCATACGCCACCGTGCCCCATCAATCCTACCTGTCAGTCGAGCCCATTCGAACTTCCACTTGATTAACATTTAATCTCTAGCAGACCTTTGTTCACTCTCATAGAAAAAGAGTGACCAATCCGATTCAACGAATTAGTCGCCCGTATTAACAGCACGTCATCATCAACCGCGACCTAACAGACAGTTAGGCCCATATTCGCCTCACCAATCATTCCAATCCACCAAGATCTTAAGAGAAACAAGATTCATCGTCTCGTGAGCTCATCAAACACACGCAACTCATCACCGCTCTAGAGTTGCAATAACAAATGAGAACAGAGTACATTCGTCCTACTTCACTTACCTGAAGTATGCGCCACAACTCTCTCTAACTTCGACTTTCGCAATTGTCGAATCATGATAGCCCGAAATTCTATATTGCCATCACCGTTTCACCCAAGGGTCTCCTGATGGCACCCTAAGTACATCGTGGCTACATCAACATCAGAGTCGCACACTACACTAACAAGTATAACGGGGCACCTGTCGCAGTTTCATACAGACTCCCACACCATCTACCGAGGTTTAGAAACTCAGTCCATAGGGTTCCATACATCCATTGTCACCCAATACGCAACTAAATGACCCGAAGTCATACCTACCCGACGAACCTTACAGTTCATCACTCCATTAATCTTCCTAGCAGACACACGCCACATACAAATTCGTATAAGTTAAGAAATATAGCCTAGCTAAACCCTTCACAACACCCTAAGGAATTGCTTGGATACACCAAGGCTTACACTCCTCTGCACACCAATACATCTATCAATATATGGGAAATTCCATAAGGAACTTACCCTAACTCCACAAACAAACTAACACGAACCATCATCATAAGGGTCTCACTCCCGCGAGTTTAACGACCCAAGCACACTCCAGTACATCATCGAAGACGACCTACAACTAGAGTCACTGCCGGATTCACTAACTTCGTTCTCCAACCGAGTACCAACACAAAATGCACTCAAGAGACCTATTACATCCCAGTACGGGATCCAAGTCTTCGCCACACACTCACGTCGATCCCCCAGTTACGGTAGATACTACACCTAAGTCAATCTCAATAGTACACCCACTACTTAGGGTGACCACGAGCGCATCAAACTCGTGATTCCGCATACTCAGCGTAACCAACCATATCCATCGTAACACTCTTCGACCAATAATAGACCCGATGTGACATAAGCACATCACCAAGACCACCACAACCTAAGAATCCATACATGATTCCTAAATTGCCCCGAATCTACCCAAACCAAGTCGCGTTCACCCACTCGGTACCCGACATGTCATGCTTGATGTTAAAATATACGATTGTGATAATGGTGATCAATCATTATTACAATTGCGTACCTTTCCATTTCCACATGGCCACGTAAAGTACCTTACCTGGACTAGCACGACATTCACACAATACGAAACACGCAAAAATGACTAGTACCCAAGTAATCAATGTCCCTCCAATGAACTTGATCATTCAAACCCGCTAAGTAACCGAATCTCGTCAATTGGATTCGTCCTTAGGACACTGCACATTAAATATTTTATAATAAAATAATATACACATGTATCACCACCGCATGCTATCCTATTACTTAAGGATTTATCATCGAAAGCAATCTCCTAGTCAGCCTACTTATTCTAGACGACTATCTATCTAAGGTACGAAAGCAAGTAGCAATTAATGCCCCACATAATCTCAAGTCCTAGTTAGTGTACCTACACTAAGGCACTAACTATTCTCGATCCGACCCGTATATCTACAAGTCACACATACAATTTCACACCATCAAGTCTAAGTCTAGGAACTTATCACAAAATCACCTAGATCCCTTAGACCATGCTCTGATACCAATTGAAAAGTCCCAAACCCGTTTATCGAAAAATGACACATTTTTTTTGCAAAGGGCATTGGTGCAGTGCTCTAACCATTGGGTGCAGCGCCCCACAACAAACTGGTGCGGCGCATTAGAAGCTAAGAGCGGCGCACCTTATTACTAAATTTTTAGTTTTCGAAATCAGTAGCCAAGTCCACCATATGGTGCAGCGCACCATATCACAGGTGCGGCGCACCAGAGCTGATACTTCAGATTTTTCCAGTTATAAAACCCCTTTTGACCCATTCCAAGTTACCCAAATAACATCAAATGTGTAATACAACACCACCTATTTTAATATTCATTTTACAACATTTTTGAGTCAACACAACTTGGGTATCACACGACCAATTACAAAGTAATAGTGACAAATCTGACCCTAGTACTCAAAACGTCGGGTTTTGACTCAATACCTCAACCCAATATCACGAGCATGATCCCGGGGATTTTACCAATCCCCCATCTAATTCCAAAGGCTACAAGCCATTCTGAAAATCTCAAACAAGCTCCTAGCATTTTAGTCAAACTACTAGAATTCTCCAATAAATCTAACGGGTACCTATATAAAGGTAAACAATGAGGGAGTAAGCAACATGTTTTGTGAGTGCACTAGTTATATGCATACATACATAACCTACTTACTTGCACATACTTACACAAATCCGCATACAACTATCATCACAAACGCATATAATCACAATATAATATGCTACACTACAAACACGCAAATATGGTTAACCATACACAATAGTACTAATCATCAAATGATATAACACTATTCAACACATGTACGTGGTCTACGAAAGTGCCTTCGGGATGGCACTACCACGTACATATACGAATGTGGACGACACAAAGTGAAACCATTCGGTAATGCTTACCACATTCCACCACACCGTGTGGCCGACGAAGAGTGAGCAATACTCGCCACACATCACAACCGCAAATGTGGCCGATGAAAAGTGAATCCTTACGGATAGCGCTTACCACTTTGCATCAAGTGGCAAATGAAGAGTGAATCCTTACGCCCGGACGTCACTCGCCACTTCACCCACAAGAAAGCAACTTATATACATACACATATAAATACTTGATGCGTTCGTGCGATATACATCTTTTACTCTCTAAATTTATATTTGATTCAAACACTACAATCAAGCACACTGATGTTATGCGAGGTGTATATGAAATAGTTATATTTTTATTGCGAAATACTATTACATACGATACAATTTTACACAAGTTATTTATTTATTTATAGAGTGGATATATCTAAACCTTGCTACAACACTATAGGCAGTGTATCTAATCGTAAAGTAGTGTAGTTTTTAGTAAGTCCGGTTCGTTCCGCAGGGAGCTAGCCAAGTTTAACGCTATATTTTTAAACTATATTTGTATAAATAAATATATATATATAAGTATTATTATTATTATTATTATTATTATTATTATTATTATAAAAAGGGGGGGTTTTACCGTTTAGTAACCGGTTTGTCGATTTTATGTCTTAAGTCACAATTAAAACCTAATATAAAATATTAATTATAAATACAACTTAATTTAAAGCGTAAAGTAAATGACGATAATAAAAGTGCGATAATTAAAATTTCAATAATTTAAAGTACGATAATTAAAAGTGCAATAAATAAAATGACAGTAAATAAATGTGCGATGAGATATAAATAAAGGAATTATGCTTATTTAAACTTCCGTAATCATGATGTTTGACGTGTTGATTTTAATTTATTACCATGAGTTAATTGTCCTTTCTCCTGGATTATTCGATATGTCCATATGGTTTTTGTCCATAACAGTCCATCAGTCGTAAATATAAAGTGCGAGTGTCCTCGTCAAATTATCCTTATACCCGAAGTCAAATATTCCAACTAATTGGGGACTTAAACTGTAATAAGGTTTTAATACATTGTTAATGATTACACCAGGTTATCGACTGCGTGCAATCTAAGGTTTTAATACTTTATTAACAATTACACCAAGTGTCCTTGCATGTAATCCACCCCTGTTTTAATGAGTCCATTGACCATTAATCCATTCCCGTGTCTGGTTAAATGAACGATTATTAGTATTTATAAATATCCCGCCCATCGTGTCCGATCGAGTGTATATGGTTATTTATAGAAACGTCAAATTGTAAATCTCTATATTAAATTAACGAACTATCATTCAATTAAACAAATATAAAGCCCATTAATAGCCCATAGTCTAATTTTCACAAATGTCGGTCTTTTGTCCAAACCCCAATTATGGTACAAAGCCCAATTACCCCGTCTTAATATTTAATCCAACATCACGATTACTTCGGCTTAAATAAGCAATAATAATAACTTAGCTACGAGACATTAATTTAAAAAGGTTGAACATAACTTACAATGAGTATTAATCGCGTAGTGTTACACGGACAGAGTTTCGACTTACAAACTTAAAACATTCGCCACTATAACCTTATTATTATTATTAACTTAAAATTAAAATTAAAATTATAAATATATATATTGAGAGAGTGAGATTGAAGTATGATATATGTGTATATAAACTCGTCCGAAATTTGCAATTTATAGAACCTGACCAGCTACAGTACTCCATGTGATCGCATGGAGTTTCTTCTTCATGGCCATGCGATCGCATGGCCGCCTAGGACAACTCATTTCACTTTGTTTTCTTGTTTGCCGACGGTTTATAAATAATATAATATAATATATATAATTTTATATAATTATATATATATTATATTATATTCATGTGCGTAGTTGACTTGTAATTTTTGGTCCGTTGCGTCGCGCGTTGATAGTTGGTTAATGTCTCGGTTCTGGATTTTCGAACGTCCTTGCGTACTATTTAATGTCTTGTACTTTACATTTCGCGGCTCGTACTCTTGTAATTTCTTGACGTTTCTCATCAATAAATTGAACCTCTTGGATTGTACTTTGTACTTTTTAGCATTTTGGTCATTTGCGTCTTCAATTCGTCGAATCTGTCTTTTGTCTTCACCTTTTATTATTTAAACGAATATCACTTGTAAATAGAACAATTGCAACTAAAAGCTTGTCTTTCTTGAGGGATAATGCTATGAAATATATGTTCGTTTTTAGCATTATCACACACACAACTAACGAGCACTTAGAACTCGATTATTATAGCACTTTAATGTAAGTATTCTTATCAAGTTCGTCCCAAGGGACATGGTGTAAGTCAGATATTTGGAACTATCAATTGTCCTAGGGTTTATTTGATTGGGGGGTCTCGATTGATATTAACTAACAACTAAAACTTGCACAATTAAACAAACCTAAATTTATCAATTAAACTATTAATGAGAAACAAGTAATGAAGTATTAAGACTTAAAACAAATTAACTAAGATGTGTTCACTTATCTAATCCTCTCTATGCTTGGCTTGCCCCATTTTGCCTATATTGATATCTCATTAGTTGTCGAACTATTAAATATTTAGCATCACTACTAAACCTCAAATCAAATGATACTCCACGAATTCACATAAGCTTTATATCTTAAGATCGAGTTAAGCATGATTTGGTCATTGAGATTGAGCTTAGGTTGAAATCACTTAAAACCTCCAACTATCGAAATCACTTAAGATAATCAGCATTACTATTTGACTAGAGGCCAATTGAAAACCAACCTAGATCAAGAACACAATCACTTGTAATTCCTAAGCTAGTTGTCTAGATCACCTAAGGTGTTGAAGCATATATTGATTCACTTCTCAAATCACTAATAGAGCTACACAACATATGTAATCAAAGTCAAGCCTAAAACAAACTCATAGCAATGGATCTTTAGCCAACTCAATAACACATGATCATCTAATTCATTCAAACAATAATAATCAATTGATTTGGGACAAACACTAGCATTAGAGATTCATAGATAAGCAAACACAAGATATTTAGTCAATCATAGCTAAAATTAAACTAATAATAAGCATAGAAGTGTAAATCATCATCATCTTCAAGTTATTACAAGTAATCAATGCAAAATATGAAAAGTAAAGTGAAGATTACAACCCAAAATGTAAAGAAGATGAAGATCTAAGCTAAACAATGATGACTCTTGAGCTAGCTTCCTTGAATCCACCTTAAATACTAATGGATGATGAAATTAAGGTTTTGTATGTGAAATTCGGACCTTAAGCAGCTGCTCCCAAAGATGCATATGAAAATGACCTAATCTCGTTCATTTTATAGTGCTGAAAATATGGGCTGAAACAGTGACATGAGGGCCGCTTTTATTTCAGGAGCTGCACTTTTGGCTTGGTGAGGAGCGGCGCTTTTGACTTTGGAATGCCGCTTTTGGCTCTGAACAGGGGCGACGCTTTTGTTGAGGAGCGACGTTTTTGGCTGATCAGGAGCGACGCTTTTGACATGTAGAACGGCGCTTCTGCTCACTGATGAAAAATGGAAACAAATCGTGCATAATAGCGTCGCTTTTCCTTCTGGAGCGGCACTTTTGGGCCTTCAGGAGCGGCGCTCCTTTACAAGAGCGGCGATTTTGGAGCTGTTTCCTGCACTTGTTATTTTCTTAGCCAATTTTGCCCATGATTTGGTCAATTTTACACCAAATCAACTCCTTAGCCCTTAATTTACCAATTAGCTCAATAACACACTAAATAGGCTCCGAGATAGTTAAAAACCGAGCAAAGTGAGGTAGATATCGCGAAATAAAATATATATAAATGGAGCGATATTAAACCCCCTACATTTGAATCTTTGCTTGTCCTCAAGCAAACTATCGACAAAACAAGCTTTGGTGATAGAGAACAAATAAGTGAACAATGCCAAAGCGCAAGAAAGTTAAGCTTAAAATGATACCTTTCATGAATATGCACTAGGCGGCAATAGCGTTCTCTAAAAACTTGCACTTGCTAGGACCAAGCACAATCATCCTCTTCTTTCTACTAACACAAGCTTAACTCAAGTTCTAAATAATATCTTCAAATCTTCAAACCTCAAACACTAACATAAACATAATTCAAGCCTAAGTCTACCTGAACCAATCATGCCCCCGGTCAAAGTCAACTTCTTCTACGAGAAGGTCATCAAACACCAATCACAATAGTATCAAATCATTACAAACTCGAACTTGACCTCCTTGACCGAGACCAAATATGTAGGATTCACGGGATAGCCATAAACTCATCAAATAAATCGATCATATCAAATACAAGTCTACTCAAACAAACTCAAAGTGTACCCAAAGTATGTAAAATGCACCCCGAAATGAATAAGGGCCATGAAAATTGTACACATCAACACTAATCATGAAATGCATCGTGTAAAGAATACGCTTCCAAAAAGAATACTCACTTCATCAAGCCACAATGGCTATCCCTCTTCCACCTCCATGCCCCAAAAACACCTATTTTTCGTCAATTCCAAGAATGATCGTCAATTCCAAATATACGTCGTCAATTCCAATTGATAACCATTAATTCTAAGTTTAGGGTTAAGGTGGGTGCGCCAAAGGTAAGGGACTGGGTACCCCACCTTTATTTGGTTACCCTGGCACGGGGTAACCGGCACTCATCAAGCTTTCTATCACAACTCTATGGTTTCTCTCATAGTAGAGCGAAAGCATTGACGGAGGTTCTTGGAATTAGGGCGCCATGTGGCTAAATAAGAGAGTCCGCCAATTCCAAATTTTTGAAGCACTAGGAAGACTTTAACTTCCTTTCAAATAATCGAGCTTGACTTGGGAGACTTTACTCCCAAGCTTAGAACAAATATAACTTGGAAGACTTTACTTCCAAAATGAGATGATGCTTATCTACTTCCCACATAACAAGCTTTTATGTGTATTTTAAGAAAAGGTAGGAAGTAGTTACTACCTTTCCGTTAATTGCAACCGCAAGGGTGCCATAGCTTTTAGCTATGGGTTGTGTTGTCTAGCAACACTAGCACGAAGCCATTGCTCCTAAAAAGGATAGCACTTTGTGAAGCTCAAGGCTCCTCTTCCCACAGTATGATACATTGGTTGAAACATCGTGAAATGATGAGGCAACCAATGTCAGTATGAAATGGTGTGGATTAGGAAGTCTCCCACACCAAGTAGAATGAAATTCAGGAGCCTTGACTCCCTACAATGGATGGACTCGATTCATCCAGAAGTGTTAAAGCATAAAGCTTTAAACACTTGGTTTTGGTACACATGCATGAAAGACTTTAACTTTTAAGCATAAATTTGATTTTTCTCAAAATTTTATCATTTCCGCGCAAAATCATAAGAAAAAGTGAAAGACTTTACTTTCACTTAGTGAATCACAAGAATGAAGCAAAAGGAAGACTTTACTTCCTTAAGTTTTGAAAATCAAGGAAAAGACTTTACTTTTTCCAAAAAGTTTGAAAATTTTACAAGTTTCAACCATTTTAGTGTTTATGATATGAACTAGTGTAATGGTTAAAAACTTGTTCCAAAAATTGTTCGACGATGCAAGTTTTAATCTTTAGAGAGTATATGTGACTAGTTTAGCCGAAAAAGTTTAAAAATGGCCCAAAATTTTAACTCTCCCCCCTACATTTAGCGTATGCAATGTCCTCATTGAATTAAAGCGGTAGAATAGGTGAAAATGAGGGACATTTTGAAATAGAAAAGATGAGAGGGAAGAAAGTAAAAACCGACGAAGATCAAACGACCTTTCTTGTTACCATTCGTATCATATGTAGTCACCAAGTTGATCACATGTCATTGTACCACTTGATGAGCCAAAAGAAGGAGCCAAGTGCATATGACATTCCCTACAATTTAAAGTATGTGTGAGAACTCATCCCACATCGGTGGGAGAGGAGAACGGAACACCCCTTATAAGGGTGTGGATACCTCCTCTAGTAGACGCGTTTTGAGGTGAGTCCCGAGAAGCAAAATCGTGAGCCATCGTGCGTCAAGGAAAAGCGGACAATATCCACTACGGGTTGTACTCGGGCTGTTACAAGATGGTATCAGAGCTGAGGCCCGCATCGATGTGCACTGCGGGGACGCAGTGTCCTGAGTGGGGGAGAGTGTGAGAACTCATCCCACATCGGTGGGGGAGGAGAACGAAACACCCCTTATAAGGGTGTGGATACCTCCTCTAGTGGACGCGTTTTGAGGTGAGTCCCGAGAAGCAAAACCGTGAGCCACCGTGTGTCGGGACAAAGCGGACAATATCTACTACGGGTTGTACTCGGGCTGTTACAGTATGCTCACAAGATACAAAATGTGCGGGTCCATACTCGGGGGAGTATATGCGCCCATAATAAGATCAAAGAGTTTCAACGTCATCACAAAAGTAATCAGAACAATCATAAGTTTAAAGACGAACTCCGCCGAATAATCCAACCATCATGATCACAAACAAATAATAATAATCTCTATGCTAAACAAACAAGCACAAGATAGTAATGATCATTCACAATATCACAACCAATAAACTAACCATCATAATCATCAACAACACATGCAAGATAAACATGATAATAAACATTACGATCCTAATAGTGTTGGATTATTACAAAGCATAATTCAAATTTATTATTCCATCCGGGAACCACATACCCTCCGGATTCAAATACTACCCATCGTCATCGAATTTCAAACACAAACAAATTGTTTTCAACACACACAAAAATCTTCAAATTGTTCGAATTCTCCCAAACCATCCGCCCTTAGTTATTACATGCCACTTGTTCAAATAAAAGTTTCACAAAGTAACCAAACATAAATCGTAACTAGATCACACACAAGAGGAACGAGAGCACAACAATAGAAATTACCACCAACTATACCCTCCGTAGTAGGAACTTCCGGATTGGCCCTGATTCGGGTAGTTGTCATAATTTGGTGGCCTATCCAATTCTCCTTGCTCGCTTGGTTGTTGTTGTTCCCTCCTCCTTGCAAAGTACTCAAGTTCTTGAGCTCGCCTAAGTGCCTCGTTTGGGTCATAGTCGATTAGTGGTTAGGTTCTTGGTTGATTATGATCATACATAGGGATGGCAATGGATACCCGATCCAGTGGATATCCATCCGATCCACCCGATTATTCGTGGATATGGATGATCTAAATGGATTTGGATATGGATGTGGATGAAAAAATTTCATCCATGGATGAACCCGCTTTCACCCGAAATAACTAAATATATAAATTTATCACTCAAATTAGTATCATTTATGTAGTGATATTTCATTAATTATATTCATATTCATCTTTCTTTATATTTTCTCTAAAAATATAACTTTCTTCTTATATTCTATTTTGTTTAAATAATCAAATATATTTATCGTACTTTGGTGGTTCAAATATGATTCCATGTAACTAAAAGTAAGCAACTTACATGTCGATATCTTTACACGTTAAATAGGTTATCTATTGAATATTTGTTATATAGATTAGTAAAATGTGACTTTCGGTCGCATAAACTATTAAAAATATTACTTTTGATCGTATATAGTGAACCACCGCCTATAATTGTTAAAAATAAAATAAATTTAAACGGATATGGATAATTATCCATTAACTCGCTTCACCTGACGGATATGGATATGGATGGATGAAAAGTAAAAAAATAAATGATATGGATATGGATACGGCCTCACCCGATCCATATCCGATCCATTGCCATCCCTAATCATACGGGTTAAAAGTGGGAGCAAATGGCCTCGGGGAAGTTGGGTCCACTTGATGTAGCTGGCTACAATGAACTTCCCATTGAGAAACCGCACGTAGGCCCGAGAAGTGGTAGCTTGCTTCATATGCTTGGTTTGCTTGGTTAATATTGATTTGATTAAATTGATTTGCAAGCCAAGTTTGGTCATAACCGCTCGGAGCACTACTCCCCGCACCTTGTGCTCCACTACTTGCTCCAAGATTACTCGTTTCATACTCATGTCTCACCCTTTCTTCTTCTTCTTCATTTTTCCCGATGTTGTTTAGATCAAACCACCTCCTCATAACGTTATTCACATCCCTTTTCAGAATCTTACCCCCTTTGAAATCAGCATAACCAAATCTAGCCATCTCATTAGTCGTGTACCCTGAGTTGTCAATTCCCAATTGCCTTGCTATTCGTGTCACAAATACACCACCCACCGTGCCATTCTTCCATTTTGTCCCAGTTTATCGAAAAGATAGTCAGCAATCACATGGGGGACATGGACATGTTTCCTATTGGCAATTCTGACAGTGAGCTAAATGTCTAAGTATGACATTTTCTCATTGCTATGATATCAGTGGTTGACTGTGTTCGCAATGAATCGGGCTATGATCCAAAGTTCATGTGTCTTAAGGGTGTTTGCAACAGTTTTACCCGGTCAAAAAGTTCCATCGCTTATTTGGTGTCAGGCCGCTAGATAGTTAAACTCTTGAGGGTTGGTATTGGGGATTTTGCAAGACAAGAGGAAATCCTAAAGGGCATCAATGTTGTTTCTAAATTCGGTGTAAATTCTCAGGGCTCTATTAAGTTGGAGTATGCTCATGTTTATTTGTTGCCCGCTGTGACGACCCGGAAATTTCCGACCAAATTTAAACTTAATCTTTATATAATTTCGACTTGATAAGCAATGAATTTTAATAAATCTTGAACCTTCGAAAAGATTTTTACACAAGCTTTTGGTCACCCTTTTATTCCGACGATTCACGGACGTCATAACTTGATTTAATTGTTTAATTGTTTAATTATTGTGTATATATATGGATTTATATATATTTAACTTGAAAATATGATAATTAAATATCTCATTAAGTATATTAACAAAGTATTATATATATATTTTCATACTACTAATTTAAAGAGTTTTCAAACAATATATATATTACTATTTAAACGACGTAATTAACTTATGTTAAAATGTATTTACATATAATGTATTACGAGTGTAAATACATCCTTACAAGTATTCAATACACTTTATAATATACCAATACATATAAAGGATAGCTATACTCATATTTTCGTTCAATTTTCTCAAAGAATTCTACTCGCATTCATACGGTATTTTTACCCGTATTATACACAGCTTCTAGAAGTATTTACTATTGGTATATACCAATAGAAATCTGCAATTATTTGTGTAATATGTCATCCATGACCTAATCAATTTAATATGTCATTCATGACTTAATACAATTTAACTTATCTTAGATATTTTCACTAAAAGCCAAAATTATAAGCTTATAAATAAGGACCATTTTAACTCATTTTTACTCCACATTTTCTTAAACTAGAAACACACACTTGAATGCTCTCATATCATACTTTAATCTCAGCAACTTTCCTCTTCATAATCAAGGTAAAATACTTCTCAAAATCCTTGTTCAATTCCTTGTATAGTTGCTATCTTATTATACTTATAAAACTTGTAAAAACTAGAACTTGTTTTGGTGAACACCAAGCTTGTTTGAAAAACTAATCTAATCTTTCTAACTTAACTCTAATAACACTTATTTATATGTATTATGATATTATATTAAGTTAATATAAGAACTTATAACTTGTACATATGAAGAACACCTTGAAACTTAACATATATCCTTTAATCTCCATTCGGTAAAAAGCGGGCTGTTTTGGGTTGGGAATTAAAAACCTATCTTAGACTTTGAGTTCGAGGCTAAGACTTTGGAAATATGTTAATATATGTAAATAAGACTTCCAGTATTTTTTCATGATTTTAGACAAAGTGGAAGTATTTTTATCAAAAATCATATATTGGGTGGATGCCAGGATTTTTCCAAATCTGTCCACCGACATAAAAAGAGGGTAAAGCTCTAAATATTACTACTTAGGATGAACTTTTTGAATTGGTTTTGTAAAATTTACTTCTTAATGAATCCATAGCAATTTGATTCACTTTAAACGGAGTTGTAATGAATATTTGGCGAGCAAAACAAAATCTGCTAAAATTAACGTTGTATGGACGAAATTTATATTATAAAAACTATATTAACCATATCCTTGTTAAGTTTTCCTATATCCTATATATATTTGGACATGTTATCAGTAGTATAACAAAATATTATAATCTTGGTTAATCTGTGATTGTATATATGTATAATAATATTCTTGGTACGTCCTAACACAATAAGTATACAATACGTTTTGATAAATCCTAAGACAATACGTACACAATAAGTCTTAGTTAATTCTAAGACAATACGTATACAATACGTCTCTGGGTTGATGCAAAGACAATACGTATATAATACGTTGTGGGATAATTCTAAGATTATATATATATATATATATATATATATATATATATATATATATATATATATACCGATTATTGGACTGTTGGACTTTTCGGACTATTTTGGACAACTAACAAAGGACTACTAATAATGGACTACTAACATAAAATGTTAAAAATTATTATATAAGTATTCTATGAACTTGCTTTATTTTATTCATATGTCGTATTATTATCTGAATCGTTATTATTGTTATAGGTTCGTGAATCCAAGAACGACGGTCATATTTTTAATAAGTTGAAAACTTATTATTAATATACTTTTACTACTGTGAGTATATAGTCCCATTTTTAAACTCTACAAATATTTTGGGATGAGAATACATGCATTTTATGTTTTACGCCATAGACACAAGTACTTAAAATATATTCTACGTTGAGTTGTACCACTTTGCATATCTTCCCTAATAGCTTGGTAAATAATATTTACATGTTGTAAGAACATGTATACGCGAATCCTATTGATAGATCTATCGGGTTTGACAACCCCAACCGGGCTAGTCACTCTAGTATCGTAAACGGTTGCATAGTACTTCGTTTTTCCTACACTTGGTACAGTGTAGGGAGATTTCATAATAAAGGGAATATGCCACATTAATGGTTAAGTATGGTTACCGAAGCACTCAACAACTTATAGAATACTTTTATACACTTGCGAGTGTACATATATTTATAACTATGAAATCTTGTGGTCTATATTTATATCGATGATAAACCTATATATCTCACCAACCTTTGTGTTGACTGTTTACGCATGTTTATTCTCAGGTCCTTAAGAAAGTCTTCCGCTGTTGAATTATCTGAGCAAGCTGTGCATGGAGTTTCATACTTTTATAAAGTGTTGCATTCAATAAAACCTTTGTCATGTATTATATTCGACTGTTACGTCACGTGTGTAGTATTTGGAAACCGATGTATTTTGGGGAATATTTCTTAAATAATCGCCCACTTGTTTAAAACATGCATTATGTATAATAATGATGTGCTTTTTATGAAATGAATGCAATATATTCTAAAACGTATCATATAGAGGCCAAATACCTCGCTATGGGACCAATGAGAACGTACTGCGTTTATAGTAAGATGGACGGGTCGTTTCACCCACCCAAGTAAAAGGTCATGTAATCTTGGTCGGTGATTGATTCTACCCTAAAGTTTACAATCAAGGTGGAAGTGAACTTTAAGGTCGGGACAGTGTAAATAGGCTCATCTGAAAATTAGAACCCAAGGGTTGATTGACAAGTTCCCATATGGAGCAGCAAAAAGACTCTCAACCTCAGCAGTCATACCGGCTTCATCAAGAAGAGACCAGTCAATGTATTTCCCAGGATAGAAGATGTGATGCCCCGTCCAAAAATCAATGGCACGGATCATCAACAACAGGTCCATTACACGGTATAACACTACATGCTATTTTAAAACAAAGTTTTGCATTCATAAAAAGATAACGTTTCCCAACAACAAATGGTTAACAAGAGTAACATGCTTCTACGAATAGAAAGCATTTAGGTTGATAATGCTAAAAACGAACATATATTTCATAGCATTATTCCTCAAGAAAGACAAGCTTTTAATTGCAACTGTTCTATTTACAAGTGATATTCGTTTAAATAATAAAAGGTGAAGACAAAAGACAGATTCGACGAATTGAAGACGCAAACGACCAAAAAGCTCAAAAGTACAAAAGACAATCAAAGAGGTTCCAATTATTGATAAGAAACGTCTCGAAATTACAAGAGTACAAGATTCAAAACGCAAAGTACAAAATATAAAATTGTACGCAAGGACGTTCGAAAATCCGGAACCGGGACCGGAGTCAACTCTCAATGCTCGACGCAACGGACTAAAAATTACAAGTCAACTATGCACATAAATATAATATAATATTTAAATAATTCTTATAATTATTTAATATATTATATTATTTATAAAACGTCGGCACAAGGAAACAAGCAACATGTGAGCTCTCCCAGCTGGCCATGCGATCGCATGGCCAGGAAGAAGAAAGTCCATGCGATCGCATGGCATGAAAAGTCAGGCCACATCTCCTATAAATTCGCAGTTTGGTGAACCAAAATATCCATCTTTTTCTTCTTCTTATCATACGTAAATTATATATATATATTTATAATTTATATTTTAATTTTAATTATAATTCTAATAATAAGGGTATGTTAGCGAATATTGTAAGGGTGTAAGTCAAATTTCTGTCCGTGTAACGCTACGCTATTTTTAATCATTGTAAGTTATGTTCAACCTTTTTATATTAATGTCTCGTAGCTAAGTTATTATTATGCTTATTTAAAACGAAGTAATCATGATGTTTGGCTAATTACTAAAATTGGGTAATTGGGCTTTGTACCATAATTGGGGTTTGGACAAAAGAACGACACTTGTGGAAATTAGACTATGGGCTATTAATGGATTTTATATTTGTTTAACTAAATGATAGTTTGTTAATGTTAATTTAAAGATTTACAATTGGGCGTCCTTATAAATTACCATATACACTCGATCGGACACGATGGGCGGGGTATTTATATGTACGAATAATCGTTCATTTAACCGGACACGGGAATGGATTAATAGCCACTAGAATAATTAAAACAGGGGTGAAATTACATTCAAGGGTAATTGGTGTAATTGCTAACAAAGTAGTAAAACCTTGGTTTACACGCAGTTGATAACCTGGTGTATTCATTAAACAAAGTATTAAAACCTTGTTACAATTCGAATCCCCAATTAGTTGGAATATTTAACTTCGGGTATAAGAATAATTTGATGAGGACACTCGCACTTTATATTTATGACTGATGGACTGTTATGGACAAAAACCAGACGGACATATTAAATAATCCAGGACAAAGGACAATTAACCCATGGGCATAAAACTAAAATCAACACGTCAAACATCATGATTATGGAAGTTTAAATAAGCATAATTCTTTTATTTCATATTTAATTTCCTTTATTTTATATTTAATTGCACTTCTAATTATCGCATTTTTATTGTTATTTTATTTAATTGCACTTTTAATTATCGTACTCTTTAATTATCGCAAGTTTATTTTATCGCACTTTTATTATTCGCAATTTCATTATCGTTATTTACTTTACGCTTTAATTTAAGTCTTGTATTTATTTTTAATATTTTACATTTGGTTTTAACTGCGACTAAAGTTTTAAAATCGACAAACCGGTCATTAAACGGTAAAAACCCCCCTTTATAATAATAATATTACTTATATATATTTGTATTTTTATAAAAGTAAACTAATATAGCGTTAAGCTTTGTTTAAAGATTTCCCTGTGGAACGAACCGGACTTACTAAAAACTACACTACTGTACGATTAGGTACACTGCCTATAAGTGTTGTAGCAAGGTTTAAGTATATCCATTCTATAAATAAATAAATATCTCGTGTAAAATTGTATCGTATTTAATAGTATTTTCTGCTAAAATTAATAACTATTTTATATACTACCCCCTACGACATCATAGGTCATTACAAAACCATAGTTTAAATGTAACATGGCCCGAAACCCTAACCCATGCGATCGCATGGCTGGGCAACTGAGGACTCATGCGATCGCATGAGCCCATCTGACACGCCAGATTTGACTTCCTGCTGCAATAATTACGAAATTATTATTATTATTATATAACTAAAACCCTAATTAGGGTATTTTTTTTATTATTAGTTTAGTTTTTATTATTATTAATTTGTTATATTTAGTTTTATTTTAGTTTTCATTAAATTATAAAATTAATAGTTTTATAAAATAAATAATATAAAAATAATATTTTTATAAAAATTGTACTTTTTACAACTTTTTATATATTTTTATATTTTGTCCCTTTTTAATCGTTTTAGCGTAACTTTTGTATTTTTAGCTCATATTTAGTTTTAATTCATAGTTTTTGCCATAATTATTTTTACTTCTAGATTTTTAGGCTTTGCCGTAAAATCCCTTAAGTGCTTTTTCTTTAGACTAAGATTTAGGTACTCTAGAATTTTGCGACGCCTTTTTAAGTTTTAGTTTCTTTTTAAGTTATTTCCATTTGGGATTCAGTTTTTCCTGTAAGCTTTAATATTTTTAGACACCTTTTACTATGTATCAATTATCATTCCAATTAGTAATTTCAATTTGCGATTATAATTTTAAGTTAGTTGTAGTAATAAGGTTAGGTTAGTCAAAGTACTTTTAAGTTTTTATAAGTTTCTTTTATTTTTCCGTCACTTTTTATTTTTCAACCTTTTTTTTTCGACGAACTCTTTTTCTTTCTTATTTCTCGCTATTCTAGTTTTAGGACATAGATTTTTATTCTACTTCTTATCTAAATTTCTTAAAATTACGAAAATTTATTTTAAGTGGTTAAATTGATAGACATCAAAATTTTCTGGTTCGTAGTAATAGTTGGATTTGTACGTGGACCGGGTTATTGGAGCCAAACAGTCCTCAATTATATTGAGACCAAACGAATCCTGCCCCTCTGCTGCATCTTTTGGCTATTCGAAACGTGGGCAAAATCAGAAAAGTCTATTAATTGGATAACTTAATATAATTTTTCTTTCCTTTTTAAAACTAATAGGATATTCAGTGAATGCACCGAGAAAGACGTTCACCACCTTTTGTACGTTCACCACCTGTAACTAGATCAAGACATTTAGCAAATATAACCGCCGTTGATTTTTCTTTAGAATCGTCATCCAGTAGACCAAGTACTTCAGTTCAAATTTCCGATAATCCATTTTTTGAACCCAACCTCACAATTGAGAATCCGGAGAATATTCAGGAACGGTTCATAGATCCTGAACCATTAAACTTTCCTCCGGAGCCACCAATTATTCAAACAGAGATTGTTGAGGAACGAACCATTAAATCAGAATCCTCTAGTGATTCCGATTCAACAAATTCAATTATGGAGAATCTGGAACCTTTAAGTATGGAAGACCGAATGAGAGCTAAACGCACTGCCCAAGGTCACGCAATTACTCATCCAGACATTAATGCGCCAGATTATGAAATCAAAGGACAAATTCTACACATGGTGACTAATCAATGCCAATTTAGTGGTGCGCCGAAGGAAGATCCAAATGAACATCTACGTACCTTTAATAGGATCTGCACACTATTTAAAATCCGAGAAGTAGAGGATGAACAGATATATCTCATGTTATTTCCCTGGACTTTAAAGGGAGAAGCCAAAGATTGGTTGGAATCGTTACCTGAAGGGGCGATCGATACATGGGATGTTTTAGTTGACAAATTTCTTAAACAATTCTTTCCTGCATCTAAAGCCGTAAGACTTCAAGCAGAAATTGTTACGTTTACACAGAAACCAAATGAAACTCTATATGAGGCGTGGACAAGATATGGAAAGTTGTTAAGAGGATATCCGCAACATGGTTTAGACACCTGTCAAATAGTACAAATATTCTACCAAGGATGCGACATCACTACAAGGAAAGACATAGATATAGCAGCTGGTGGTTCTATTATGAAGAAAACCGAAACTGATGCTTACAAAATTATTGATAACACTGCTTCCCACTCACATGAGTGGCACCAAGAAAAAGACATAGTTAGATCATCTAAAGCAGCTAGAGCCGATTCTAGCCATGACTTAGATTCCATTTCCGCAAAGATAGATGCTGTGGAGAGACGAATGGAAAAGATGACTAAAGATATTCACTCAATACGAATTAGTTGTGAGCAGTGTGGAGGACCACATTTGACAAAAGATTGTCTCAGTATTGAATTAACAATGGAACAAAGAGAGAATATTTCATACATAAACCAAAGGCCTGGAAATAATTATCAGAATAATTATCAACCGCCAAGACCGATTTACAATCAAAACCAGAATTATAACCGAAATATTCCATACAACAACCAACAAGGTCCTACCAATCAACAAGTATCTAATAACAATTACAATCAGCAAAGACCTAATTTTCAAAACAAACCACCACAACAAACCGATGATAAAAAGCCGAATTTAGAAGATATGATGACAAAGCTAGTTGAAACTCAAACGCAATTTTTCACATCTCAGAAACAAACCAATGAACAAAATGCTCAAGCATTTAGAAATCAACAAGCTTCTATTCAAAATCTGGAACAAGAAGTAAGTAACCTAGCAAGGTTAATAGGTGAAAGAAAACCGGGAAGTCTACCTAGTGATACAAATGCTAACCCCCGGAATGAAACAGCTAAAGCCATTACCACAAGAAGTGGTACAACACTTAAACCACCTGAAATACCTGTAACTTCTGATAAAGCTATTCCTACTCCACAAGAACCACAACCTGATCAAGATAAGGAAAAAGAACCGGTAGTTGAGAAGGTTAATGAAGATAACACAGTTAAGGATAAACCTTATGTTAAACCATACCAACCACCACTTCCTTACCCAAGTAAAATGAAGAAAGAAAAACTTGAAGCCGAGCAATCCAAATTCTTGGATATGTTTAAACAGATAAATGTAAATCTTCCTTTCATTGATGTGATTTCAGGAATGCCTAGATATGCTAAATTCTTGAAAGATCTAATCTCAAATAGAAAGAAAATGGAAGAACTCTCGGCTGTTACTATGAATGCTAATTGTTCAGCAGTGCTGTTGAATAAGATACCAGAAAAACTATCTGATCCAGGAAGTTTCACAATTCCATGTTTTCTGGGTAGTCTTAGTTCAATAGAAGCATTGGCAGACTTAGGTGCTAGTATAAATCTAATGCCGTATTCACTATACACTAAACTAGACCTTGGAGAATTGAAACCAACCAGAATAAGCATACAACTAGCCGATAGATCAATAAAATATCCTAGAGGGATAATGGAGAACATGCTAGTTAAAGTTGGTACTTTAGTATTTCCAGTAGATTTTGTTGTTCTGGACATGGAAGAAGATTCTCAAGTTCCTCTCATATTAGGAAGACCATTCTTAAACACGGCTAAAGCAATGATAGACGTGTTCGGTAAGAAACTGACCCTAAGTATAGAGGATGAGAGTGTTACCTTTTCAGTTGATAGAGCAATGCAACAACCACAATCTGCAGATGATACATGTTATTATATTCAAACTATAGATGCACATGCAGAATTATTAGAAGAATTTTCAGAATTACAAGGAACAGGAGAATGTTCTTTAGGAGAAGGTAATGAACCAATTGATGAAGCTGAAATGTTAGCTACACTTATAGCTAATGGATATGAACCAACAACAGAAGAAATTCAAATGCTAAAAGAAGAAGACAGATATCGATACAAATCATCGATAGAAGAACCTCCGAAATTAGAGTTAAAGCCACTTCCAAACCATTTGGAATACGCTTATTTACATGGTGAATCTGAATTACCTGTAATAATATCATCTTCTCTTACTGAAAATGAGAAATCACAGCTCATTTCTGTGTTGAAAGCTCATAAACCAGCCATTGCATGGAAGATTCATGATATTAAAGGAATAAGTCCTTCGTATTGCACACATAAAATCCTTATGGAAGAAGGTCATAAAACGTATGTGCAACGCCAATGAAGACTAAATCCTAATATGCAAGATGTAGTTAAGAAAGAGATTATTAAACTGCTAGATGCAGGTTTAATTTATCCAATCTCTGATAGTCCATGGGTAAGCCCAATTCAATGCGTGCCTAAGAAGGGTGGCATGACTGTCATTACAAATGAGAAAAATGAGCTTATTCCTACTAGGACTGTAACAGGATGGCGTGTGTGTATTGATTATAGAAAATTAAATGACGCCACCAGAAAAGATCACTTTCCCTTACCTTTCATAGATCAAATGTTGGAAAGATTAGCCGGAAATAGTTACTATTGTTTTCTAGATGGATTTTCCGGATATTTTCAAATTCCAATAGCACCCGAGGACCAAGAGAAAACCACATTCACGTGCCCTTATGGTACTTTTGCTTACAAACGCATGCCATTTGAACTTTGTAACGCCCCTGCAACCTTTCAAAGGTGTATGATGGCAATTTTTCATGACATGATAGAAGAATGCATGGAAGTTTTCATGGATGACTTTTCAGTCTTCGGTGATACATTTGAATCATGTCTAGTTAATCTGGAACGAATGCTTCTTAGATGCGAACAATCAAATCTAGTACTTAATTGGGAGAAATGCCATTTCATGGTTAAAGAAGGCATCGTTCTTGGACATAAAATTTCAAAAGAAGGAATTGAAGTGGATAGAGCTAAAGTAGATGTAATTGCTAAACTTCCACATCCCACCAATGTTAGAGGAGTTAGGAGTTTTCTAGGGCATGCCGGTTTTTACCGACGTTTCATAAAAGATTTTTCTAAAATTGCCACTCCTATGAATAAACTCCTAGAAAAGGATGCTCCATTCATCTTTTCAGATGAGTGTATCAAATCTTTTAATATTCTTAAAGAGAAACTCACTAATGCACCGATCATGATAACACCAATTTGGAATCTATCATTTGAACTAATGTGCGATGCAAGTGATTTTGCAATGGGAGCCGTTTTAGGACAAAGGATTGAAAAACGATTTCAACCTATATATTATGCTAGTAAGACGTTACAAGGAGCACAAACGAACTATACAACTACTGAAAAAGAACTCCTTGCTATTGTCTTTGCTTTTGACAAATTTCGATCATATCTCGTTCTAGCAAAAACGGTGGTCTATACCGACCATTCTGCTCTTAGATACCTATTTTCGAAACAAGATGCTAAACCAAGATTAATCCGTTGGATCTTACTCTTACAAGAGTTTGATATTGAAATCCGAGATAAAAGAGGAGCAGAAAATCTCGCAGCTGATCATCTTTCTCGTCTTGAAAATCCCGAATTAGAAGTTCTGAATGAATCGGCCATACAAGACAACTTTCCTGATGAATATCTATTGAAGATAGATTATAAAGAAATCCCATGGTTTGCAGATTATGCAAACTACTTAGTTTGTGGATTCCTTGAAAAAGGATTATCGTACCAAAGACGAAAGAAATTCTTCAGTGATATAAAACACTATTTCTGGGAAGATCCACATCTGTTTAAAAGTTGTCCCGATGGAATAATACGCCGATGTGTATTTGGAGATGAAGCTAGTAAAATTTTAAACCATTGTCACACAGGACCAACAGGAGGGCATTATGGGCCTCAACTAACAGCAAGAAAAGTTTATGATGCTGGATTCTATTGGCCTACAATTTACAAAGACGCACACCTTCTTTGCAAATCCTGTGATGCTTGTCAAAGGGCCGGAAAAATAAGTCAACGTGATGAAATGCCACAAAATGTCATCCAAGTATGTGAAGTATTTGACATTTGGGGTATTGACTTTATGGGTCCATTTCCAAAATCTCATAATAATCTATATATACTCGTAGCCATTGATTATGTATCTAAATGGGCGGAAGCACAAGCTCTCCCAACTAACGATGCACGAGTTGTAGTCAACTTTTTAAAACGTCTTTTTGCAAGGTTTGGAACACCGAAAGCTTTAATAAGTGATCGGGGTACTCATTTCTGTAATAATCAACTTGAGAAAGTTCTTAAAAGATATGGAGTAACTCATAAAATCTCCACCGCATATCATCCACAAACAAGTGGACAAGTTGAAAATACCAACCGAGCTTTAAAACGTATTCTAGAGAAAACCGTAGGATCAAATCCGAAGGAATGGTCCATTAAATTGGAGGATGCACTCTGGGCTTTTAGAACAGCCTACAAAACTCCAATTGGAACCACACCTTTTAGACTTGTTTATGGAAAAGCATGTCATCTTCCAGTAGAAATTGAACACAAAGCATTTTGGGCTTTGAAAACATGTAATCTTGATTTACATGAAGCCGGACGTCTACGATTAAGTCAACTAAACGAATTAGAAGAATTAAGACATGAAGCATACCAAAATTCGTTAATCTATAAGGAAAGAACGAAGAAATGGCATGATAAAAGAATTAGAAGTTCAAAAGAATTTAAAGAAGGAGACAGAGTTCTTCTTTTCAATTCACGATTCAAGCTATTTCCTGGAAAATTGAAATCAAGATGGTCTGGACCATTCATAGTCAAAAGAGTTTTCCCATACGGAACGATAGAATTAATAAATTCACATGGGATTGAATTTAAAGTTAATGGTCACAGAGTTAAGCATTACATACATGGTCCGATGGAAGTCGACAACGAAGTTAATCACAATTTCGACACCACAGCTAACTAAGTGTGGGGAGAATCAAGTCTTTAAAGGATAATATGTATTTCTGTTAGAGTTAGATTGTCTGTTTTCGTGTAGTTCTCGAAAATGGAACCCGAATGGTCTTTCCCTAGCAGACCCTAAAGAACTAGTCTTCTCCCCCCATTCTGAATTTTTATTTTTTTTAGGTTTTTACAAAATGAAGACTGCCTGTGAACTAAACCATGGTCTAATACTACACGCTTTGATCACTAAACGTAATAATGACATACTCCCGAGTGAATTAGTATCAGTAATCAGAGAAAGAATGGACGGAGTTAGAAAAGAATCCAGATGCGAAGATAATAAGTTACAATTTGGTAAAGGAAAATCAAAATCCGCAGCGAAAAGAAGAGCACGACACCTAGAAAGATGTCACAAATGCGGAAAATGGTCACATGGAGGTAAATGTTCAAATAATCAAACCTATTCAAATACCGAATTTGTTACTTTATGCAGAGACGGACCGTTCATATGTTTAGAAGAAAAGACACTGAATGCTCGAGGTTACGCCTATGTAGCCATGGAAAACCAATTAAACCGACTATCTTATGAATGGGATAGATCATATAACTAAGAAATCTATTTCACAGGTATGTATGTACAGTTTTTATTTTTATTTTTATTTTTAACCTTTTGATAATAAACGCTAATTTGTTCGCTAAAAAGTATTAAATTGGTATTGAATAAAATTAGGTTTGGCGACCGAAATTATTGATATCATTCAAAAATTTATTACATCACTGCGAAATTTAACGTTTATTCTTAAGGTATAAATATCTTTAATCAATCAACCCAAAATATTTCAAAAATTCGTCATGAGTTAAATTAGGTCTTGGAACCGAAATTACTTTACCGAAAAGAGGGGCGCATATTTTTGATAATATTTGATTGATTAAAGTGGGATAAAAAGCCAAAAAGATTTTTAATTTTATTTTTACCATGTTTTTAAAATTAATATTTAAATCTTAAATTAATATTGTAAACTTTGTAAAAACAATATTTTTAAAATTGTAAATATTTGAATTTTTAAATTAAGTTTGGTGTGAATTTTTAATTTTTAAAATATGAATTTTTAATTTTATGCATTTCAAATTTTAAGTTTGGTGTGAATTTTTAATATTAATTTTGAATTTTATATTTAAGTTGTGTGAATTTAAAAACAAAAATTTACTTTATCTCATTAAGTTAAAAATATGATTTTTAAAATTCGTCGTAAGTTGAAGACTAGGTCTTTAAACCGAAATTGCTTTACCCGAGGGAGGGACGAGAACTTTTATTATCATTATTTTTAATCTTATTGAATTAAAGTATGCCAAAAACATTAAAAAAAACCCAAAAATCTTTACTTTTAAAAACAGCGCTTTGATTTGACAAATTTTAAAATTTTGTCGAGGGACAGACTAGGACAACGATCCGAAACGCCCTCGCTCCTAAAGGAAACCAAATTTTTAAAATTTAAATAATTATAAGTTTTATAAAGTATAAGTTTAAAAAAAAAAAAAACCTGAAAACACTGTACCCGGACCCCCATGCGATCGCATGGGTTTTACACTTCAACTCCATGCGATCGCATGGAGCTGAAGTCCAGACCTGATACATACAGCAGCCTGTTCTGCCTTCCTCACCACAACACACACACATTCACGAAACTCACCCAAAAATTCACCAATTTTCGCCATTTTTCCACCGTAATTCGTCATTTTTCTTGCTCTAATCATGCCTAGATTCTCATTCCTCAGCAAATTGGTAAAAATTACACCCCTAAACTCTATAAATTCCTAGTTTTTGTGATAATTACCAATTTTTTACCTAATGCAATTTTGTTAATTTCTAGTGTAATTAGTGATAAATTGTTAGTATTTTATGCATGTATAACCTAGATTGATGCTATTTAACATGATTTGAAGCCAAAAACTTCAAAATTTTTAGAAATCTAGGGTTTGTGTTCTTGAGCAATTTGGGGCTTTTTGATATAAACAGGTTATGGCCGATTTTTGTCATGAATTATTGCTAAATTGAGTAGTGTAACATGTTTAGATAGTTAAATGATCCAAACAATGATCCTAAACATGATTTTTGGAGATTAAAGTGGACTTTTTAAGTCCAAAATTCATGAACTTGATTAATTTGATATATTTGCCATTTGAGACTTGTTTAATTATTAATAATGAATATTTTGACATGTTATTTGAGTTAAATGCTTATGAATTTTGTATACATTTTCATATGTGCTTATTTGAAAAGTGTAGAATTGTGAAAAATTGTGAAAATGTGTATAAGTTTAATTTTGATTTAACATGTTATAGTGATTGTTTTAAGTTGTTATTTTGCTAACACTAATGCATATTTGGATGCACAATTTTTGTGTTTAATGTGTTTTACAGAGAGCCGATACTGGAGGTTCAGGAGCATCATCATCTAGACGACCAGCACAAGAACCACAGCTAGAAATGCAACACGAACAAGAACCACAACAGGAACAACAACAGCCTGATCAGCACATACCTTATTATGATCCGGTACAGTTTGTTGATGAATTCATAGTATTCCCAATGAGGTCGCCAGTAGAATTCCCAACGATTCCTGAGCACACTCTACATCCTAATCTGAGATTTGATAGAAGATGGAGAGATTACGAGACATATCAAAGGAACAAATTCAAATTGGTAACAAAAAATGTAGAGGTGCCAAGGGTAATTGATTGGGCCCCTTTGGAAACGGTCCATCTAGCTGACCGTGTTAGACAGCTTTTAGTTCAAAGGTATGGCAGTTCTTCTTTTACAGATTGGGAACGTCTTTTCACCATTCGTAGACCTGTATATAAGGAATGGTGTGTTGAGTTGATGAGTACTGTATCACTTGATACAAATATAGTGAGAATAGATGATAGAAGATTTCTTAGGTTTATCCTTGGCGGTTGGATGTACAGAATGTCCATGCTGGACATGGCCAGGGCCTTACAGATTTATACTCCTGGTGAGTTGCTATTACCCGATTGTACAAACTTGATTCATTATGGTGAACGGGTAGATAGTAACTTTGACGCTGACGCCATTTGGAGGCGTATGTCACATTTTGATGTTTTTACACGAGCAGGAGGACACTCCTATACACATATTGACAGAGCCGAGCTTCGTATTATTCATAGATTTTTGGCCAACTCGATTACACAAAGAGGTCATAATAAAGAAAAAATTACCTTATATGATTTATTCTACCTAAAGTGTATTCGGGATCCTAGAAGCTTTGTCAATATCCCTTACTGTGTTGCTTTTTATTTATCTAAAATGGTAGAGGGAATGCAGGACGGGAGTATAATAGGAGGAGGTATTTTTGTTACTCTCATTGGAGAGTATTTAGGTGTTGATAGGAACCAAGGGGGTCCATTACAGATTTGTAGAGAACAGGTTGAGCCCTTAGGATTGAAAGTTTATGTGGGTGCTAAGGTATTGAAAAGTAGATGTAACCAGGCAGTACCCTATGAGGGATCTCATCCTCAGGTAGAGAGAGGCTCAGACGAGGAAATGGAGGAGGCGGAAGACATTATGGATGTCTTTCGAGATGCTATTCTTGACGTCCACGTTCGTATAGATGAGGAAGCAATGACGAACGCGGCAAGACATAGTATGTATGAGCAGTGGAACTCCGAGCGAGTATACAAGGATTATAGGCGACGCCAACACGATAGCTGGTTAGTTCATCAGCACCAAATCATGAGCCAGCTATCATATCAGGTACCAAATAACTATGTACCTACTCGACCTGCTCATTTTCCGCCACATAGCCCCGATATCCGACCACCCTTTAACCGGTATGACTATGACCAAGCCTATCAGAACACCTATAACCAACAATGGAACCCACCCGATGAGATGAACTGGAACCCCTATCCAGACTGATTTAGTTCCAATTGGTTATTTTTATGATTTTTATGTTTTTATCTTTTGACTTTTTCATGTTTAAACTTATGTTATTGGATAAATTTGTGTAATTTTTATTATTTTATTATTATTGTGTACTAATATTTCATATTTAGAATTTGAAAGTGGGATATTAAGTCCCATTTCAAATTGCCATGCATGATTATACTTGTATGTATGTATATTGTCGATTGTTCAAAACAGGGTAAAACAGCGCATTTTCAAAGACTGGCATTAAGTTCAGCAAAAGCTACTAATTTTGACGACAAGATGACAAATAAATGTGATGTCACAACAGACGGAATGAACAAATGATGTGCACCATTTATCATTCAGCAAACAAACGTCAATATATTTGGAAACTTTGGTAAAATTTAATCATTTTCACACAAATCACCCTCAATAATTTAAATTGTTACTGATTTCTTGCAAATGAGGGCATTGCAAGATCTTAAGTGTGGGAAGGGGTTAAATTCTTTCGGATTTTAAAAATTTTTACTTTATACACTTGGTAACCATTAAAAATACTAGTAACGTAGTAGTTGTATTAGAATCTAGTGCTCTCTGATAATAAAGAACAGCCCTAGTCTTATATACTGACTACCCAATTCTAGTAAAAATTTTCAAAATTTTCAATTAAATGAACTCAAAATCATGTTTATACATATTTATGAACGATAAAACTAGGTGTTAACACCGAAATTATTGTTACCTCGGAAAGGACATAAATTGAGAAACAAACCAAAATGTTGAAATTCATTTAAAATGGAATAGAGGACGATAAAAAAGGAAAATAAAAGCCAAGTGTGGGAAAATTTACCAAGTTATCTTAAACATATGTCACATATATCTGTAACAAATAACTGAAAATACTTTTGCTTTGGACTAAACTAAACTGTTTTACCCAATGAAAGAAAAGAAAAGATGGATCTACACGATGAATCAATTCCATCATTAAAAGGAAGTAAAGTCTTCCGAAAAAGAAACGCGCTTCTTGATTTAGGTCATGAAGTTGTCGTTCAGACCAGCTGTAGGTTGACGAAAAATCTAGAAAAGTCATCTCTAAAATCAGCAGGAAATCCACGGACCTCAGCATCAAACAGGGTCGCCATGTGGTCAGATTTATCCTAACCATGAGAAGGATTTATCTTGTAAAATGGGGGGGGCACCATGCAAATTAGCTGGATAAGACTAATGAATCAGATCCCCAGAAAGGATAATCTCCTTAAAGATTAAAAATCAGCTTTTAAGACTGATATTACTCAATCCTAGAGATTGACCTTAAAGATTGAGAATTACAAACTCATGGAATTCAATGATATCTAAACTCGAGCTTGAACGAGAAAATATTTTGATCAAAATTACAAACCGATTTGTTTTCTGAAAACCCTATTTTTAATGCGTTCATTACCATTGAACGTGAAATCCTAGGAATTCACCTAGAATTCATTAGGTCACCTGAACCAAATCGGGTGTCAACCGTAAGAACGGTGGTTGCATAGTGGTCAAAGACAGGACCTTGTGCCATACCGAAAAATCATAAGGGTGAGCTTTACTATTGCTCCTACCAAGGATAGTAATTGCGTCCGACACGTTATAGACCATAATTAAAAGCATGTCAGGGGACATTGCCTTAACAGTTGCTTGTTCAACGCTTTCCTTTACAACCGGACGGTAGTTTACCGAAAGGTAATATACGGGACAAGTAAACTGGACGTGTTGCTTTCCAAATACAAGGTTAGCAAGTGGGTGACACAAAACCGCAAGTTTTGAGCTAAAATTTTCAAATCTGAAACCCACCAAACCCACAAAAATATTTTGCAAACACCGGTAAAGGGTTATTCCGGAAAACTTATCTAGGGTAAAAACTAGATTTCATTTTCAAAAGATCAAATGTTTTCATAAAGATCCAATTTCCTTAATGGATCTAAATTTTTATAGTCATGTGGGACTGTAAACCATATCGTTACTACCATTGTTTATATCACCGTATAGAAATCACTGATGTACAAAGTGTGAAGAATAAAGAAGTGATTCTAGTATTTCAAGACGATATTGCTTGAGGACAAGCAACGCTCAAGTGTGGGAATATTTGATAATGCTAAAAACGAACATATATTTCATAGCATTATTCCTCAAGAAAGACAAGCTTTTAATTGCAACTGTTCTATTTACAAGTGATATTCGTTTAAATAATAAAAGGTGAAGACAAAAGACAGATTCGACGAATTGAAGACGCAAACGACCAAAAAGCTCAAAAGTACAAAAGACAATCAAAGAGGTTCCAATTATTGATAAGAAACGTCTCGAAATTACAAGAGTACAAGATTCAAAACGCAAAGTACAAAATATAAAATTGTACGCAAGGACGTTCGAAAATCCGGAACCGGGACCGGAGTCAACTCTCAATGCTCGACGCAACGGACTAAAAATTACAAGTCAACTATGCACATAAATATAATATAATATTTAAATAATTCTTATAATTATTTAATATATTATATTATTTATAAAACGTCGGCACAAGGAAACAAGCAACATGTGAGCTCTCCCAGCTGGCCATGCGATCGCATGGCCAGGAAGAAGAAAGTCCATGCGATCGCATGGCATGAAAAGTCAGGCCACATCTCCTATAAATTCGCAGTTTGGTGAACCAAAATATCCATCTTTTTCTTCTTCTTATCATACGTAAATTATATATATATATTTATAATTTATATTTTAATTTTAATTATAATTCTAATAATAAGGGTATGTTAGCGAATATTGTAAGGGTGTAAGTCGAATTTCTGTCCGTGTAACGCTACGCTATTTTTAATCATTGTAAGTTATGTTCAACCTTTTTATATTAATGTCTCGTAGCTAAGTTATTATTATGCTTATTTAAAACGAAGTAATCATGATGTTGGGCTAATTACTAAAATTGGGTAATTGGGCTTTGTACCATAATTGGGGTTTGGACAAAAGAACGACACTTGTGGAAATTAGACTATGGGCTATTAATGGATTTTATATTTGTTTAACTAAATGATAGTTTGTTAATGTTAATATAAAGATTTACAATTGGGCGTCCTTATAAATTACCATATACACTCGATCGGACACGATGGGCGGGGTATTTATATGTACGAATAATCGTTCATTTAACCGGACACGGGAATGGATTAATAGCCACTAGAATAATTAAAACAGGGGTGAAATTACATTCAAGGGTAATTGGTGTAATTGCTAACAAAGTAGTAAAACCTTGGTTTACACGCAGTTGATAACCTGGTGTATTCATTAAATAAAGTATTAAAACCTTGTTACAATTCGAATCCCCAATTAGTTGGAATATTTAACTTCGGGTATAAGAATAATTTGATGAGGACACTCGCACTTTATATGTAGTGACCCGAACTTTTCCATGTTTATATATATTAATTGAGATTGATATTTACATGATTAAATGTTTCCAACATGTTAAGCAATCAAACTTGTTAAGACTTGATTAATTGAAATAGGTTTCATATAGACAATTGACCACCCAAGTTGACCGGTGATTCACGAACGTTAAAACTTGTAAAAAAACTATATGAGGACATATATATGGTTATATATATAGTTAACATGATATTATGATAAGTAAACATATCATTAATTATATTAACAATGAACTACATATGTAAAAACAAGACTACTAACTTAATGATTTTGAAACGAGACATATATGTAACGTTTATCGTTGTAACGACATTTAATGTATATATATCATATTAAGAGATATTCATACATCATAATATCATGATAATATAATAATTTAAAATCTGTTTTGATATTATAAACATTGGGTTAACAACATTTAACAAGATCGTTAACCTAAAGGTTTCAAAACAACACTTACATGTAACGACTAACGATGACTTAACGACTCAGTTAAAATGTATATACATGTAGTGTTTTAATATGTATTTATACACTTTTGAAAGACTTCAATACACTTATCAAAATACTTCTACTTAACAAAAATGCTTACAATTACATCCTCGTTCAGTTTCATCAACAATTCTACTCGTATGCACCCGTATTCGTACTCGTACAATACACAGCTTTTAGATGTATGTACTATTGGTATATACACTCCAATGATCAGCTCTTAGCAGCCCATGTGAGCCACCTAACACATGTGGGAACCATCATTTGGCAACTAGCATGAAATATCTCATAAGATTACAAAAATATGAGTAATCATTCATGACTTATTTACATGAAAACAAAATTACATATCCTTTATATCTAATCCATACACCAACGACCAAAAACACCTACAAACACTTTCATTCTTCAATTTTCTTCATCTAATTGAACTCTCTCAAGTTCTATCTTCAAGTTCTAAGTGTTCTTCATAAATTCCAAAAGTTCTAGTTTCATAAAATCAAGAATACTTTCAAGTTTGCTAGCTCACTTCCAATCTTGTAAGGTGATCATCCAACCTCAAGAAATCTTTGTTTCTTACAGTAGGTTATCATTCTAATACAAGGTAATAATCATATTCAAACTTTGGTTCAATTTCTATAACTATAACAATCTTATTTCAAGTGATGATCTTACTTGAACTTGTTTTCGTGTCATGATTTTGCTTCAAGAACTTTGAGCCATCCAAGGATCCATTGAAGCTAGATCCATTTTTCTCTTTTCCAGTAGGTTCATCCAAGGAACTTAAGGTAGTAATGATGTTCATAACATCATTCGATTCATACATATAAAGCTATCTTATTCGAAGGTTTAAACTTGTAATCACTAGAACATAGTTTAGTTTATTCTAAACTTGTTCGCAAACAAAAGTTAATCCTTCTAACTTGACTTTTAAAATCAACTAAACACATGTTCTATATCTATATGATATGCTAACTTAATGATTTAAAACCTGGAAACACGAAAAACACCGTAAAACCGGATTTACGCCGTCGTAGTAACACCGCGGGCTGTTTTGGGTTAGTTAATTAAAAACTATGATAAACTTTGATTTAAAAGTTGTTATTCTGAGAAAATGATTTTTATTATGAACATGAAACTATATCCAAAAATTATGGTTAAACTCAAAGTGGAAGTATGTTTTCTAAAATGGTCATCTAGACGTCGTTCTTTCGACTGAAATGACTACCTTTACAAAAACGACTTGTAACTTATTTTTCCGACTAGAAACCTATACTTTTTTTGTTTAGATTCATAAAATAGAGTTCAATATGAAACCATAGCAATTTGATTCACTCAAAACGGATTTAAAATGAAGAAGTTATGGGTAAAACAAGATTGGATAATTTTTCTCATTTTAGCTACGTGAAAATTGGTAACAAATCTATTCCAACCATAACTTAATCAACTTGTATTATATATTATGTAATCTTGAGATACCATAGACACGTATACAATGTTTCGACCTATCATGTCGACACATCTATATATATTTCGGAACAACCATAGACACTCTATATGTGAATGTTGGAGTTAGCTATAAAGGGTTGAGGTTGATTCCAAAATATATATAGTTTGAGTTGTGATCAATACTGAGATACGTATACACTGGGTCGTGGATTGATTCAAGATAATATTTATTGATTTATTTCTGTACATCTAACTGTGGACAACTAGTTGTAGGTTACTAACGAGGACAGCTGACTTAATAAACTTAAAACATCAAAATATATTAAAAGTGTTGTAAATATATTTTTGAACATACTTTGATATATATGTATATATTGTTATAGGTTCGTGAATCAACCAGTGGCCAAGTCTTACTTCCCGACGAAGTAAAAATCTGTGAAAGTGAGTTATAGTCCCACTTTTAAAATCTAATATTTTTGGGATGAGAATACATGCAGGTTTTATAAATGATTTACAAAATAGACACAAGTACGTGAAACTACATTCTATGGTTGAATTATCGAAATCGAATATGCCCCTTTTTATTAAGTCTGGTAATCTAAGAATTAGGGAACAGACACCCTAATTGACGCGAATCCTAAAGATAGATCTATTGGGCCTAACAAACCCCATCCAAAGTACCGGATGCTTTAGTACTTCGAAATTTATATCATATCCGAAGGGTGTCCCGGAATGATGGGGATATTCTTATATATGCATCTTGTTATTGTCGGTTACCAGGTGTTCACCATATGAATGATTTTTATCTCTATGTATGGGATGTGTATTGAAATATGAAATCTTGTGGTCTATTGTTACGATTTGATATATATAGGTTAAACCTATAACTCACCAACATTTTTGTTGACGTTTTAAGCATGTTTATTCTCAGGTGATTATTAAGAGCTTCCGCTGTCGCATACTTAAATAAGGACAAGATTTGGAGTCCATGCTTGTATGATATTGTGTAAAAACTGCATTCAAGAAACTTATTTTGTTGTAACATATTTGTATTATAAACCATTATGTAATGGTCGTGTGTAAACAGGATATTTTAGATTATCATTATTTGATAATCTACGTAAAGCTTTTTAAACCTTTATTGATGAAATAAAGGTTATGGTTTGTTTTAAAAATGAATGCAGTCTTTGAAAAACGTCTCATATAGAGGTCAAAACCTCGCAACGAAATCAATTAATATGGAACGTTTTTAATCAATAAGAACGGGACATTTCAGTTGGTATCAGAGCGTTGGTCTTAGAGAACCAGAAAATTTGCATTAGTGTGTCTTATCGAGTTTGTTAGGATGCATTAGTGAGTCTGGACTTCGACCGTGTTTTCTTTAAAAATGATTGCTTAACATTTTTGTTGGAAACTATATATTTTTAACATATGAATATTATGTGATATATTAATCTCTTAACGTGTTTGATATTATGTGATAGATGTCTACCTCTAGAACAAGTCCCATTGACTCACCTAATAATAATGAAGAGTCAAATGTAAATTGGAATGATTTGTGGACTGATTCACAAGTTCCCGAAGAGGAACCGGAAGAAGAGTCGGAACCGGAAGAAGAATCGGAACCAGAAGAAGAATCGGAACCGGATGAAGAAATAGAACCGGTGGGGGAAATAATAAAACAGTTAAGTAAAAGAAAATCGTCAACCAACCGACCAAAGTTAATTATGGTCAATGGTGTTTCCGCCAAGGAAGCAAAATATTGGGAGGATTACCAATTCTCCGATGAATCGGATTTCGACGAGAATTCCGATGATGTTATAGAAATTACCCCAACTGAATTTAAAAAGGCAAATAATAAGGGAAAGGGCATAAAAATAGAGAAATCTAATTCCAACCCCGATGAACTTTATATGTATCGTCAACCCCCGAAGTCCTTAAGTTGTAACAATGACCCGGGAACCTCTAAACCACCAGGTTTTTCTAAACCAATGTGGACAACGACGGCTCGTATTAGGGGAACATCATATATCCCTAGAAACTTGGCAAAACGAACCAAAACCGAAGAAGAAGAAACGAGCGAGTCGGAATAAGATAGTTGTATTCGTGTGGTGTAATATATGGAATATAGTGTTCTTATGCTTTATGATATATGTAAAAATTGCTTGTATTAATAAGTATTTTTTTTTCTAACTCTTGTCTATTTTACAGTTTAAAAACACAAAATGGATAGACAACCCAATATTTTAAGAGACCTACCCGGAGACATGATTGATGAAATCTTGTCTAGAGTCGGCCAGAATTCTTCGGCACAACTATTTAAGGCGAGATCAGTTTGTAAGACATTCGAAGAACGTTCCAAGAATGTCTTGGTTTATAAGAGACTTTCGTTTGAAAGATGGGGGATATCACATTGGGAAACCCATAAGTTACGATGTGTTTACTTTGACGCATATATTGCGGGGAACCCAAATGCTATTTTACGCAACGGGTTAAGAAATTATTTTGACTCAATATATCCGAATATTGGACTTCGTGATTTAGAAAAAGCGGCTAACATGCAACATAAAGAAGCATGTTATGCTTACGGATTAGTAATGTTCGCTTCTCACCAAAGTGAGAACAAGAACATCGGGCTACAACTATTAAACAAAACGTTTCCACAAGTGACGGAGTCGGTAATTGGGGTAAGAAATGAGGTTTTTAGATTATTACGGGACTGTTGGACATTACGTAACCCTCGTCCCTTTGATGACGTTACAACACGCTGTCTTATCAACGGCCATAACGGTTATGTTGCACAAGACCAAGGATGGGAAGTAGTCCTAGTAAAACCAGAATGCATGACTTGCTTCTGGACGTATGAATTACGTGTCTTTATTGCCTTTGCCGAACGACTTGTGTACTAGCTAGAATTGTCTTCACAACTATCTTGTATCAAAGTTATTGTGTGCTATATTTCATGCTTTATGTAAAATAAGCGGTATTGTAAGTTTGTAAAATATTGTATAAAAGTTTGAACGCGAAATATTATTACAATCAGTTTTTCATATAGAATTGTAGTAGTTGAATTGTATATTAGCTACTAAGTATGAACTTAACGGGTAGGTACTACCCGAATTTAAACTTATAAAACGCTAATATGAAGAAAAAGCTTTTATAAATGAGTTCATATTATGCTACGAAATACTATTAACTACTCTTAATATTCTGTATGATTAACTTGTTCCATTTAACTATTTTGAAGGAAATGGCACCGACTACTCGACACACCGTAAATATGAATGAAGAGGAATTCCGTACTTTTCTAGCTTCAAACATAGCCGCAGTACAGGCTGCGCTACATACCAACAATAACCTTGGATCTAGCAGTACAGGAAATCGTGTAGGATGCACCTACAAAGAATTCACTGCCTGCAAACCTTTGGAATTTGATGGAACCGAAGGACCGATCGGATTGAAACGGTGGACCGAGAAGGTTGAATCGGTGTTTGCCATAAGTAAGTGTACTGAAGAGGACAAAGTGAAGTACGATACGCATACCTTCACAGGTTCTGCGTTAACATGGTGGAATACCTATCTAGAGCAAGTGGGACAAGATGATGCGTACGCACTACCGTGGTCAGCATTCAAGCATTTGATGAACGAGAAGTACCGTCCCAGAACCGAGGTCAATAAGCTCAAGACAGAACTTAGAGGGTTACGAACCCAAGGATTTGATATTACCACGTACGAAAGACGATTCACAGAATTGTGCCTATTGTGTCCGGGAGCATTCGAAGATGAGGAAGAGAAGATCGACGCGTTTGTGAAAGGATTACCGGAAAGAATCCAAGAAGATATAAGTTCACACGAGCCCACCTCCATACAACAGGCATGTAGAATGGCTCACAAACTCGTGAACCAAATTGAAGAAAGAATTAAAGAACAGACTGCTGAAGAGGCCAATGTGAAGCAAGTCAAAAGAAAGTGGGAGGAAAACGGTGATAAGAATCACCAATACAACAACAACAGCAATTACAACAATAATCGCAACAATTATCCCAACAATCGCAACATCAATCGCAACTACAACAAACGGCCCAACAACAATAACAACAACAACAACAGCAACTACAACAATCATCCCAACAACAATAATAACCGCAACAACAACAACAATCAGAAGCAACTATGCCAAAGGTGTGAAAAGAATCACTCGGGGTTCTGCACCAAATTTTGCAACAAGTGTAAAAGAAATGGTCATAGCGCGGCGAAGTGTGAGGTCTACGGACCAGGGGTTAATAGAACGAAAGGAACAAATGGTGTCGGAACGAGTAATGGCGGAGCAAGTAGTGTCGGAGCAAGTTATGCCAATGTAGTTTGTTATAAATGTGGAAAACCAGGCCACATTATTAGAAATTGCCCGAACCAGGAGAACACGAATGGACAAGGCCGTGGAAGAGTTTTCAATATTAATGCGGCAGAGGCACAGGAAGACCCGGAGCTTGTTACGGGTACATTTCTTATTGACAATAAATCTGCTTACGTTTTATTTGATTCGGGTGCGGATAGAAGCTATATGAGTAGAGATTTTTGTGCTAAATTAAGTTGTCCATTGACGCCTTTGGATAGTAAATTTTTACTCGAATTAGCAAATGGTAAATTAATTTCAGCAGATAATATATGTCGGAATCGAGAAATTAAACTGGTTAGCGAAACATTTAAGATTGATTTGATACCAGTAGAGTTAGGGAGTTTTGATGTGATAATCGGTATGGACTGGTTGAAAGAAGTGAAAGCGGAGATCGTTTGTTACAAAAATGCAATTCGCATTATACGAGAAAAAGGAAAACCCTTAATGGTGTACGGAGAAAAGGGCAACACGAAGCTACATCTTATTAGTAATTTGAAGGCACAAAAACTAATAAGAAAAGGTTGCTATGCTATTCTAGCACACGTCGAGAAAGTACAAACTGAAGAAAAGAGCATCAATGATGTTCCCATTGCAAAAGAATTTCCCGATGTATTTCCGAAAGAATTACCGGGATTACCCCCACATCGATCCGTTGAATTTCAAATAGATCTTGTACCAGGAGCTGCACCAATAGCTCGTGCTCCTTACAGACTCGCACCCAGCGAGATGAAAGAACTGCAAAGCCAATTACAAGAACTTTTAGAGCGTGGTTTCATTCGACCAAGCACATCACCGTGGGGAGCTCCTGTCAAGAAGAAAGATGGTACATTCAGGTTGTGTATCGACTACCGAGAGTTGAACAAACTTACCATCAAGAACCGCTACCCACTACCGAGAATCGACGACTTATTTGATCAACTACAAGGCTCGTCTGTTTATTCAAAGATTGACTTACGTTCCGGGTATCATCAAATGCGGGTGAAAGAAGATGATATTCCAAAGACTGCTTTCAGAACACGTTACGGTCATTACGAGTTTATGGTCATGCCGTTTGGTTTAACTAATGCACCAGCTGTGTTCATGGACCTTATGAACCGAGTGTGTGGACCATACCTTGACAAGTTTGTCATTGTTTTCATTGATGACATACTTATTTACTCAAAGAATGACCAAGAACACGGTGAACATTTGAGAAAGGTGTTAAAAGTATTGAGGAAGGAAGAATTGTACGCTAAGTTTTCAAAGTGTGCATTTTGGTTGGAAGAAGTTCAATTCCTCGGTCACATAGTGAACAAAGAAGGTATTAAGGTGGATCCGGCAAAGATAGAAACTGTTGAAAAGTGGGAAACCCCGAAAACTCCGAAACACATACGCCAGTTTTTAGGACTAGCTGGTTACTACAGAAGGTTCATCCAAGACTTTTCCAGAATAGCAAAACCCTTGACTGCATTAACGCATAAAGGGAAGAAATTTGAATGGAATGATGAACAAGAGAAAGCGTTTCAGTTATTGAAGAAAAAGCTAACTACGGCACCTATATTGTCATTGCCTGAAGGGAATGATGATTTTGTGATTTATTGTGACGCATCAAAGCAAGGTCTCGGTTGTGTATTAATGCAACGAATGAAGGTGATTGCTTATGCGTCTAGACAATTGAAGATTCACGAACAAAATTATACGACGCATGATTTGGAATTAGGCGCGGTTGTTTTTGCATTAAAGACTTGGAGGCACTACTTATATGGGGTCAAAAGTATTATATATACCGACCACAAAAGTCTTCAACACATATTTAATCAGAAACAACTGAATATGAGGCAGCGTAGGTGGATTGAATTATTGAATGATTACGATTTTGAGATTCGTTACCACCCGGGGAAGGCAAATGTGGTAGCCGATGCCTTGAGCAGGAAGGATAGAGAACCCATTCGAGTAAAATCTATGAATATAATGATTCATAATAACATTACTACTCAAATAAAGGAGGCGCAACAAGGAGTTTTAAAACAGGGAAATTTAAAGGATGAAATACCCAAAGGATCGGAGAAGCATCTTAATATTCGGGAAGACGGAACCCGGTATAGGGCTGAAAGGATTTGGGTACCAAAATTTGGAGATATGAGAGAAATGGTACTTAGAGAAGCTCATAAAACCAGATACTCAATACATCCTGGAACGGGGAAGATGTACAAGGATCTCAAGAAACATTTTTGGTGGCCGGGTATGAAAGCCGATGTTGCTAAATACGTAGGAGAATGTTTGACGTGTTCTAAGGTTAAAGCTGAGCATCAGAAACCATCAGGTCTACTTCAACAACCCGAAATCCCGGAATGGAAATGGGAAAACATTACCATGGATTTCATCACTAAATTGCCAAGGACTGCAAGTGGTTTTGATACTATTTGGGTAATAGTTGATCATCTCACCAAATCAGCACACTTCCTACCAATAAGAGAAGATGACAAGATGGAGAAGTTAGCACGACTGTATTTGAAGGAAGTCGTCTCCAGACATGGAATACCAATCTCTATTATCTCTGATAGGGATGGCAGATTTATTTCAAGATTCTGGCAGACATTACAGCAAGCATTAGGAACTCGTCTAGACATGAGTACTGCCTATCATCCACAAACTGATGGGCAGAGTGAAAGGACGATACAAACGCTTGAAGATATGCTACGAGCATGTGTTATTGATTTCGGAAACAGTTGGGATCGACATCTACCGTTAGCAGAATTTTCCTACAACAACAGCTACCATTCAAGCATTGAGATGGCGCCGTTTGAAGCACTTTATGGTAGAAAGTGCAGGTCTCCGATTTGTTGGAGTGAGGTGGGGGATAGACAGATTACGGGTCCGGAGATTATACAAGAAACTACCGAGAAGATCATCCAAATTCAACAACGGTTGAAAACCGCCCAAAGTCGACAAAAGAGCTACGCTGACATTAAAAGAAAAGATATAGAATTTGAAATTGGAGAGATGGTCATGCTTAAAGTTTCACCTTGGAAAGGCGTTGTTCGATTTGGTAAACGAGGGAAATTAAATCCAAGGTATATTGGACCATTCAAGATTATAGATCGTGTCGGACCAGTAGCTTACCGACTTGAGTTACCTCAACAACTCGCGGCTGTACATAACACTTTCCACGTCTCGAATTTGAAGAAATGTTTTGCTAAAGAAGATCTCACTATTCCGTTAGATGAAATCCAAATCAACGAAAAACTCCAATTCATCGAAGAACCCGTCGAAATAATGGATCGTGAGGTTAAAAGACTTAAGCAAAACAAGATACCAATTGTTAAGGTTCGATGGAATGCTCGTAGAGGACCCGAGTTCACCTGGGAGCGTGAAGATCAGATGAAGAAGAAATACCCGCATCTATTTCCAGAAGATTCGTCAACACCTTCAACAGCTTAAAATTTCGGGACGAAATTTATTTAACGGGTAGGTACTGTAGTGACCCGAACTTTTCCATGTTTATATATATTAATTGAGATTGATATTTACATGATTAAATGTTTCCAACATGTTAAGCAATCAAACTTGTTAAGACTTGATTAATTGAAATAGGTTTCATATAGACAATTGACCACCCAAGTTGACCGGTGATTCACGAACGTTAAAACTTGTAAAAAAACTATATGAGGACATATATATGGTTATATATATAGTTAACATGATATTATGATAAGTAAACATATCATTAATTATATTAACAATGAACTACATATGTAAAAACAAGACTACTAACTTAATGATTTTGAAACGAGACATATATGTAACGTTTATCGTTGTAACGACATTTAATGTATATATATCATATTAAGAGATATTCATACATCATAATATCATGATAATATAATAATTTAAAATCTGTTTTGATATTATAAACATTGGGTTAACAACATTTAACAAGATCGTTAACCTAAAGGTTTCAAAACAACACTTACATGTAACGACTAACGATGACTTAACGACTCAGTTAAAATGTATATACATGTAGTGTTTTAATATGTATTTATACACTTTTGAAAGACTTCAATACACTTATCAAAATACTTCTACTTAACAAAAATGCTTACAATTACATCCTCGTTCAGTTTCATCAACAATTCTACTCGTATGCACCCGTATTCGTACTCGTACAATACACAGCTTTTAGATGTATGTACTATTGGTATATACACTCCAATGATCAGCTCTTAGCAGCCCATGTGAGCCACCTAACACATGTGGGAACCATCATTTGGCAACTAGCATGAAATATCTCATAAGATTACAAAAATATGAGTAATCATTCATGACTTATTTACATGAAAACAAAATTACATATCCTTTATATCTAATCCATACACCAACGACCAAAAACACCTACAAACACTTTCATTCTTCAATTTTCTTCATCTAATTGAACTCTCTCAAGTTCTATCTTCAAGTTCTAAGTGTTCTTCATAAATTCCAAAAGTTCTAGTTTCATAAAATCAAGAATACTTTCAAGTTTGCTAGCTCACTTCCAATCTTGTAAGGTGATCATCCAACCTCAAGAAATCTTTGTTTCTTACAGTAGGTTATCATTCTAATACAAGGTAATAATCATATTCAAACTTTGGTTCAATTTCTATAACTATAACAATCTTATTTCAAGTGATGATCTTACTTGAACTTGTTTTCGTGTCATGATTTTGCTTCAAGAACTTTGAGCCATCCAAGGATCCATTGAAGCTAGATCCATTTTTCTCTTTTCCAGTAGGTTCATCCAAGGAACTTAAGGTAGTAATGATGTTCATAACATCATTCGATTCATACATATAAAGCTATCTTATTCGAAGGTTTAAACTTGTAATCACTAGAACATAGTTTAGTTTATTCTAAACTTGTTCGCAAACAAAAGTTAATCCTTCTAACTTGACTTTTAAAATCAACTAAACACATGTTCTATATCTATATGATATGCTAACTTAATGATTTAAAACCTGGAAACACGAAAAACACCGTAAAACCGGATTTACGCCGTCGTAGTAACACCGCGGGCTGTTTTGGGTTAGTTAATTAAAAACTATGATAAACTTTGATTTAAAAGTTGTTATTCTGAGAAAATGATTTTTATTATGAACATGAAACTATATCCAAAAATTATGGTTAAACTCAAAGTGGAAGTATGTTTTCTAAAATGGTCATCTAGACGTCGTTCTTTCGACTGAAATGACTACCTTTACAAAAACGACTTGTAACTTATTTTTCCGACTAGAAACCTATACTTTTTTTGTTTAGATTCATAAAATAGAGTTCAATATGAAACCATAGCAATTTGATTCACTCAAAACGGATTTAAAATGAAGAAGTTATGGGTAAAACAAGATTGGATAATTTTTCTCATTTTAGCTACGTGAAAATTGGTAACAAATCTATTCCAACCATAACTTAATCAACTTGTATTATATATTATGTAATCTTGAGATACCATAGACACGTATACAATGTTTCGACCTATCATGTCGACACATCTATATATATTTCGGAACAACCATAGACACTCTATATGTGAATGTTGGAGTTAGCTATAAAGGGTTGAGGTTGATTCCAAAATATATATAGTTTGAGTTGTGATCAATACTGAGATACGTATACACTGGGTCGTGGATTGATTCAAGATAATATTTATTGATTTATTTCTGTACATCTAACTGTGGACAACTAGTTGTAGGTTACTAACGAGGACAGCTGACTTAATAAACTTAAAACATCAAAATATATTAAAAGTGTTGTAAATATATTTTTGAACATACTTTGATATATATGTATATATTGTTATAGGTTCGTGAATCAACCAGTGGCCAAGTCTTACTTCCCGACGAAGTAAAAATCTGTGAAAGTGAGTTATAGTCCCACTTTTAAAATCTAATATTTTTGGGATGAGAATACATGCAGGTTTTATAAATGATTTACAAAATAGACACAAGTACGTGAAACTACATTCTATGGTTGAATTATCGAAATCGAATATGCCCCTTTTTATTAAGTCTGGTAATCTAAGAATTAGGGAACAGACACCCTAATTGACGCGAATCCTAAAGATAGATCTATTGGGCCTAACAAACCCCATCCAAAGTACCGGATGCTTTAGTACTTCGAAATTTATATCATATCCGAAGGGTGTCCCGGAATGATGGGGATATTCTTATATATGCATCTTGTTATTGTCGGTTACCAGGTGTTCACCATATGAATGATTTTTATCTCTATGTATGGGATGTGTATTGAAATATGAAATCTTGTGGTCTATTGTTACGATTTGATATATATAGGTTAAACCTATAACTCACCAACATTTTTGTTGACGTTTTAAGCATGTTTATTCTCAGGTGATTATTAAGAGCTTCCGCTGTCGCATACTTAAATAAGGACAAGATTTGGAGTCCATGCTTGTATGATATTGTGTAAAAACTGCATTCAAGAAACTTATTTTGTTGTAACATATTTGTATTATAAACCATTATGTAATGGTCGTGTGTAAACAGGATATTTTAGATTATCATTATTTGATAATCTACGTAAAGCTTTTTAAACCTTTATTGATGAAATAAAGGTTATGGTTTGTTTTAAAAATGAATGCAGTCTTTGAAAAACGTCTCATATAGAGGTCAAAACCTCGCAACGAAATCAATTAATATGGAACGTTTTTAATCAATAAGAACGGGACATTTCATTATATTTATGACTGATGGACTGTTATGGACAAAAACCAGACGGACATATTAAATAATCCAGGACAAAGGACAATTAACCCATGGGCATAAAACTAAAATCAACACGTCAAACATCATGATTATGGAAGTTTAAATAAGCATAATTCTTTTATTTCATATTTAATTTCCTTTATTTTATATTTAATTGCACTTCTAATTATCGCATTTTTATTGTTATTTTATTTAATTGCACTTTTAATTATCGTACTCTTTAATTATCGCAAGTTTATTTTATCGCACTTTTATTATTCGCAATTTCATTATCGTTATTTACTTTACGCTTTAATTTAAGTCTTGTATTTATTTTTAATATTTTACATTTGGTTTTAACTGCGACTAAAGTTTTAAAATCGACAAACCGGTCATTAAACGGTAAAAACCCCCCTTTATAATAATAATATTACTTATATATATATTTGTATTTTTATAAAAGTAAACTAATATAGCGTTAAGCTTTGTTTAAAGATTTCCCTGTGGAACGAACCGGACTTACTAAAAACTACACTACTGTACGATTAGGTACACTGCCTATAAGTGTTGTAGCAAGGTTTAAGTATATCCATTCTATAAATAAATAAATATCTTGTGTAAAATTGTATCGTATTTAATAGTATTTTCTGCTAAAATTAATAACTATTTTATATACTACCCCTACGACATCATAGGTCATTACAAAACCATAGTTTAAATGTAACATAGTAATGAATGAAAAGTAAAAAGTTCCATGATTGAGATATCTCAAAGCAATGCAGCGGAAGTCTAACACAGCAAGTCTATAACAGCAGTCTATTACAGCGGAAGCAAACTCGTCTAAGCACCTGAAAAATAACATGCTTAAAAAGTCAACACGAATGTTGGTGAGCTATAGTTTTATTGTAAACAATATTGTAATGTAGACCACGAGATTTCGTATTCAAAACGGTATGAAAAGTATATGCTTAACCGTGGGCATTTGGTAACTAACTTAAAGTAAAATAATATATCACCCCCTAAAAGTACACTTGGCGAGTGCGTTAAAACAGACGAAGTATTAAACACCCGTTAAATGCTAGCGCGACTAGCCCGAGTGGGGATGTCAAACCCTATGGATCCATATCTAAGATTCGCTTCTACCGGTTCATAAACCAATAGTTAAACGTTACCGAGCTAAGGGGAAAATTTGTGCCGTTATATCACCCACACATATATAAAGTTAAAGTAGTCGTGTCTAGTATGTAAAACATAAAAAGCGCATGTATTCTCAGTCCTAAAAATAGTTAAAGTAAAAAAGGGAGCTATAACTCACAATGAATGTGCGGTAAAGTCGATATGAAAATGTAAGCAAGTAGTAAGTTGGTCCAAAGGTCCTCAACCTAAGTCAAAGGTTACAAAGTCAGTAAATCGTCCCAAAAGTTTAAAGGTAAATAAGTCATGTCTTAAGTATCATCATTATCATCATACGTGAAAGATAAGGTAAAGTTTCAACAAGAATAGAGATCAAAACGAATAGCTGAATTCGTACAGCCGTTACGACCTCTATACAAACTAAAATGACGCGCAATCAGTGGACAAGGCTCCATTTGTGAGTCCTCTTACCGCTGTCCGAAATTCAGATCCTAACTCGATGTCGTTTGACCGTGGCGATGGTCAAAGCGCGAGTAGGTCAGAAATTTCAGCACGTCGTTGCAAAGACGTAGTGAACTTTGGAAGGCTATAAATCCTAAACCGTACATCGGATTTAGGCAAATCTTAAACAAAAAGTTATCTACACATCCCGAACTTTCTGGAAATCTATTTTCCAGAAGCTTCAAGAGTCAGATCAAACCCTGAAAAATAGAAACAAGTGCTCCGGTGGGTTTCTTGGTGTTTGATGCTTATCACGGTTCTCATCCTTGATGCGTGTAAGCCTCATGTGTACAACTCTTTGATGTTTTAGTATCATTTTGACCAAGTTTTAACCCTCAACACACAACTAAAAGTAAAAGCTAACTTTCTATAAGTTTTGAACATTAAAGTTGTCTCTTTATTGTATAAACACAATAAAGTTTCAACCTTTGTCCTTTTGACACACGTTTATGCATCTTCATCATATGAGATGATGAAGACTTGATTTTTATTACCATAAAGATCATAGAAAGGTTCCAAGTAAGTGAGATCTACAAATAAAAACTTAGATCTCAAGTATTAAGAAACCCTAAGCTAGAAAGCTTGGATTTTTACAAGATTAATGAGACCATAAGCTAGAAAGCTAAGATCTAGTAAAAGTAATGAGACCATAAGCTAAAAAGCTTAGATCTAAACAAAATAATGAAACCCTAAGCTAGAAAGCTTGGATCTCTAATGTTCTTGTAGATCCTTAAAGTAAAAAGTTAGAACTACAAGTTTTATGAAGATCATAAGCACAAGTTTTGATCTTTAAACAAAAATAAAGTGATCTTAAGCTATAAAACTTAGATCCAACAAAGTGATGAAGATTCAAAGCTAGAAAGCCTGAATCTTTTATGTTCTTGAAGATTTCCAATCAAGGTTTGAATCTACAAGATATAACAAGATCAAAAAGCTAAAAAGCTTGATTTCTTGATGATGATGATGATGATGATGATGATGATGTCGTGACTAAGAAGAAAAAAGACGAAGAAAGAAAATTCAAGAAATTACAATAAGCTTTTAGTGCGAGAAAGACTAGAGAGAAAATTAGAGAGAAAGTGTGTGTGAAATGAGAAATGAAATGAAGTGTGAAATGAGGATGAGGTTAGAATTTATAGTGGTGGTGGTGGTGGTTTAGGCAGACGGTTTTGGGGACAAGGGGGGACCATTTTGCTTTTGCATGGGTGGTGGTACAAAGGTGGTGCTTGTATGTTGGGATCCCATGCAACAAAGTGTAGGAAATGGTACACAAATATGCTAGTATGTTGGCTTATCTTAATGGGTTTTGTCCTACATATTATTAGGTCATAAGTCCATTAAAATTGGGCTAACTTAAAAGTCCATTAGCTAGAGTAGGGTGGACCTTAGTCCATTAAGGTAAAAAGTCCATTAAGACTAACTAGTGTGCATTAGTAAAACACTAAGCGTAATTAAGCAACCAATAAGCCAAGTAATTGTCATTAGAAAATAACAATTAGTTTTAAGTAGTTATAATACTCCAATTATGACAAAAGTTTAACGTGTACAAAGTACGTAGCTCGTTTTAAACGACAAGTGACACTAACGGTCGTAAAAGCATTCGAGGATCAAGTTAAGTGATTAAGCACTTAATAACACGTTGTAAGGTATTAACGAAAGTAATTAACATGAAATAATGATCCCAGAATATAATATAGCTCAGTACGCACAAATACGAAGTTTCGTGAAAATAAAAAGCATAAATATAAGTCGAAAAAGTCGGGTCGTTACATTACCCACCTGTTAAAGAAAATTTCATCCTGAAATTTTAAGCTGAGGTAGACGGTAGAGTTGGGAAAAGGTGAGGATATTTCTGCATCATCTGATCCTCCCATTCCCAAGTGAACTCGGGTCCTCGTTTAGCATTCCAACGGACTCGGACAATTGGATTCTTGTTGTGCTTCAAACTCTTGACCTCACGGTCCATGATCTCAACAGGTTCTTCCACAAAGTAGAGTTTGTCATCAATCGTAAGCTCCTCGAGTGGTATGACAAGTTCTGGTTCAGCAAGACACTTCTTCAGGTTCGATATGTGGAAAATGGGATGAACAGGACTTAACTGAGATGGAAGGTCTAAACGATAAGAAACAGGTCCAACACGCTCCAAGATTTCAAAAGGACCAATGTATCGCGGATTTAACTTCCTATGCTTTCCGAAACGGATTACACCTTTCCAAGGTGCGACTTTTAACATTACGCGGTCACCCACTTGGAATTCGAGATATTTACGTCTAATGTCGGCATAGCTCTTTTGGCGATTATAGGCCGTCTTGAGCCTTTCCTGGATCTGAACGATCTTCTCGGTTGTTTCATGAATGAGTTCGGGTTAAGTGATTTGCTTATCACCTACTTCGGCCCAACAAACAGGAGAACGACATTTACGGCCATATAAAGCTTCAAAATGTGCGGCTTTAATGCTCGCGTGATAGCTATTGTTGTAAGAGAATTCGGCTAGAGGCAAATACTTTTTCCAAGATTTTTCGAATTCAATAACACAAGAACGTAACATGTCTTCCAAGGTTTGAATCGTGTGTTCGCTTTGTCCGTCGGTTTGTGGGTGATATGCGGTACTCATGTCTAAACGTGTTCCCAAGGCTTCTTGCAAGGAACGCCAAAATCTAGAATCGAAACAGGCATCTCGGTCTGAAATAATCGATAAGGGTACACCGTGACGGGATACAATTTCCTTTATGTACAGTTGTGCAAGTTTGTCTATTGTATCGGTTTCTTTCATGGCTAGGAAATGAGCGGATTTGGTGAGACGGTCGATAATAACCCAGATGGTATCATAACCGCCTATCGTTTGTGGTAGTTTCATGATGAAGTCCATCATTATCCTTTCCCACTTCCATTGCGGAAATTCGGGTTGTTGAAGTAACCCCGATGGCTTTTGATGTTCGGCTTTGACGTTGGAACAAGTTAAACACTTTCCAACGTAAATAGCAACATCCTTTTTAAGGTTTGGCCACCAATATTGCTCCTTGAGATCGGGGTACATCTTACCGGCTCCGGGATGAATTGAATACCTTGACTTATGGGCTTCGTCCAGGATAAGGCTTCGTAAATCCCCATAACTAGGCACCCAAATTCTTCCGGCGAAATATCGGAGTCCAGTCTTCTTAACTTCGAATCGAGAGACGAGAATGTTCAAGCGTTCGTGAGAAAAATTTTCATCCTTGAGAGCCTCATCTTGGGCTACACGGATTTGGCTATTGAGATTTGTGTGGATGGTGATGTTCAAGGCTCGAAAACGAAGAGGTACCATCCTTTCCTTTCGGCTCAAGGCATCGGCTACTACGTTTGCCTTCCCGGGATGGTAACGAAGTTCATAATCATAATCGTTCAATGTTTTGATCCACCTTCGTTGTCTCATTATCACTTGCTTCTGATCAAAAATGTGTTGGAGGCTTTTGTGGTCGGTGAAGATGGTACTTTTGATTCCGTAAATATAGTGTCTCTACAGTTTGAGTGCAAAGACAACGGCTCCAAGTTCGAGATCGTGAGTCGTGTAGTTTAGTTTGTGAACCTTCAATTTTCGGGAGGCGTAAGCAATAACTTTCTTCCGTTGCATCAATACACAACCAAAACCATGTTTCGAGGCATCGCAATATATAACGAAGTCATCACTGCCTTCAGGAAGGGATAAGATAGGTGCGGTGGTTAACTTCTGCTTCAGAGTTTGGAATGCCGACTCTTGTTCGGCCGCCCAAACGAATTTCTTTCCTTTGTGAGTTAATACGGTCAAAGGACGCGCAATCAAAGAGAAACCTTCGATGAACCTACGATTGTAATCGGCGAGGCCTAAAAATTGGCTAATATGAGTAGGAGTAGGGGGGATTTCCCACTTGCTAATGGCTTCGATTTTTGCGGATTCGACTTTGATACCTTGGCTACTAACAACGTGGCCAAGAAAATTGAACTTCCTTTAACCAAAATTCACACTTGAAGAATTTGGCATAGAGTTGTTCTTGTCTCAAGAGTTCAAGCACGAGTCGAAGGTGTTGTTCGTGTTCTTCTTCGCTTTTAGAATAGATTAAGATATCATTTATGAATACGATAACGAATTTGTCTAGATACGGCTTGCACACGCGGTTCATAAGATCCATAAACACGGCAGGTGCGTTAGTCAAACCAAATTGCATAACTCATAATGACCATAACGAGTTCAGAACTCAGTCTTGGGGACATCGCCCTCCTTCACCCTCAACTTTTAATAACCTGATCGTAGATCAATCTTGGAGTAAACGCTTGATCCTTGCAGCTGATCGAATAGATCATCAATCCTGGGAAGGGGATACCGGTTCTTGATTGTCAACTTGTTTAGTTCGCGATAATTGATACACATGCGGAAAGATCCGTCCTTCTTCTTCACGAATAAAACGGGAGCGCCCCAAGGCGAAGAGCTTGGTTGAATAAATCCACGGTCTAGCAATTCTTGTAGTTGACTCTGCAACTCTTGTAGTTCGGAAGGTGCGAGTCGGTAAGGTGCGCGAGCTACAGGTGCAGCTCCTGGCACTAAATCGATCTGAAACTCCACTGATCGCGGCGGGGGTAAACCTGGAAACTCTTCTGGAAAAACTTCAGGAAATTTACTAACGATTGGGACGTCATTGAATTTTCGATCGCGATGAAGGACGTCCGATTCTCTTCGGTTTCTACTTTCTTCGCATGTGCCAATATTGCAAAATGTTCTTTTCTCATAAACTTTTGAACATTCAAACAGCTTATGAGATTTAGCTTTTGAGTTACACCTCTCTCCGTGTACTATCATTGGCACACTGTTCTCACGAGGTATGTTAAGAATCTTCTCACTACAAATAACTTTCACTTTCATCTTTGAAAGCCAGTCCATTCCAACTATTACATCAAGGCTTCCTAACTTGATGGGTATTAGGTTAATCCTAAAGTCCATTCCAACTATATCTTATTATACTACCGTGAAAAATTCTATCAATCTTTTCAAATAACATCTGCTTGTGCGTAGGTAACTAATCCTTTTCAATTACTACTTTAAAACATCCAAGTTTTGTTGACATGAGGTCATCTCCAAATAACCCACCTGTTAATTTTAAGGTACTACCTTAAATTATTCATCTACCTTTGTTATTTTTCCATTGCTTAGCTCCATAAAATATACTTAACGTCCATGGGTGTTAAGGGCTTACTAATCAAAACATTAAAGTTCTTAGATCTAGGGTATCAACTGCTCCAGTAGTAAACAACTCTGAAACAATAATATTCTTGAGAAGAAACGTAGTCTCCACCATACTCCAGATCCATGTGAGTCCCCTTTGACCTCCTTGGCCATGTGGCCATTCTTCCTCCACTTCTAGTAGTCCGCCTAATAAATACACCACTGTATCTTCCAAAATTCTCTTTGATCACTTCATATTCCTCATGTAACAGCATCGAAACTTCTATATGAATTACCGCAATATAATCACGTCGGCCAGTCGTCATTATATTAAACTAATTCATACTTCCATTCTGTCATCATTTCACAAGTTCAAGATAACGTGATCAACTTCGAGTTTCTACTCAACTCCATCTAAGTGATGCTCCATCCTTGGTATCCCAACGGGAAATATGCATACTTTATCCCACGGCTTGTCGGTGTAGGTGCGTAGGTTCCGTAGGGTACGCATCGATGTTTAAATGTGTTGGCATGTCTTCAAAATGCTCGGGTTCGTGCAATGCTTCCAGGTTCCTTTAAAGAGCTTCAATCGTATCATCATGTCGGAAAAGGAATGATATAGGGTGATGTGAGGCAACTCTGAAGTCATTGGGTATAGATGAGCATCAACGGAAGATACTCCAACCTGGGGGGAATTTAAATGCCTTTCTGACATCTTAATGGATAAGAGTTTTAGGGACCTAAGTTGTGACGACCCAGAAATTTTCAACTAATTTTAAACCAAACTCTCGATATGATTTAATATTTTTGACGCGATAAGCAAAGTCTGTAATGTTGAGTCTCAAAATTTTTGAACTGTTTTCATATATGCAATTACCCTTCGACTGCTTCTGACGATTCACGAACAACTATTTGTAAATAGATACATATATATTTAAATATATAAATATATATAATAATTTAAAATATAATTAAAAATAATGTACGACATAATTGTTAGAAATAAATATGAAAAATAATTTAAATAATAATAAAATTTATTATTAAAATAAATTATATAAAAAGTATATTGAATATATATATATTTTGTGATTTCGGACCTAGTTAGTAATCGTCGGTAACACTCGATTGACATCTCGTGAGTGTTCATATAGAACTAATACATTTATCTGAAGGATTAAAATAAAATTTGGACTGTAAATCGATTACAAAGATTTTAAGTTTGTTAAAAATATTTTTACCTTTTTAGTTTAGATTTTAGTTCTCCGTACATATTATTTGGAACAGAAAATAAATAATTACTGAACCTTTTTAGTCAGGTTTCAAACAGTTAATGACTGAAATAATTAAATGAACTTAATATAAAAATTTGGGATTTTTAGGAACACTTTTATAATTTAACTGTTTAGCAATGAACTACGATATAATATCCGGGAAAAACTGTCGGCAGAATATTACAAATAAAGAGGCTGCTAGTTTAATTAAACACATTTATTATTATATTATTATTATTATTATTATTATTATTATTATTATTATTATTATTATTATTATTATTATTATTATTATTATTATTATTATTATTATTATTATTATTATTATTTGAATTACTGTTTGATTTTGTTTCATTCTCCCCACTATCTCTAATTATTACGGGGTATGTATTATATATACATGTTATATGCATAAATGATATAAACCATTGATGTCGTAGGGGGTGTGTACAAAATAGTATTATTTTTAGTGCGAAATACTATTAAATATGCTACAATTTTACACAAGATATTTATTTATTTATAGAATGGATATACTTAAACCTTGCTACAACACTTATAGGCAGTGTACCTAATCGTAGAGTAGTGTAGTTTTTAGTAAGTCCGGTTCGTTCCACAGGGAGCTAGTGAAGTTTAACGCTATATTTTTACACACAATATTTGTAAAAAAATACAAAAAAAATATATATGTACTAGTAGTATTATTATTATAAAAGGGGGGGTTTTTTACCGTTTAATGACCGGTTTGTCGATTTTTAAGACTTAAGTCACAATTAAAACCTAATGTAAAATATAAAAATAACTTAATTTAAAGAGTAAAGTAAATAACAATAAATAAAGTGCGATAAATTAAATGACATAAAATAAAAGTGCGATAATTAAAAATGCGAAAAAGAGATAAAATAAAGGAATTATGCTTATTTAAACTTCCATAATCATGATGTTTGACGTGTTGATTTTAATTTTATGCCCATGGGTTAATTGTCCTTTGTCCTGAATTATTTAATATGTCCGTTTGGTTTTTGTCCATAACAGTCCATCAGTCATAAACATAAAGTGCGAGTGTCCTCATCAAATTATTATTATACCCGAAGTTAAATATTCCAACTAATTGGGGATTCGAATTGTAACAAGGTTTTAATACTTTGTTTAATGAATACACCAGGTTATCGACTGCGTGTAAACCAAGGTTTTACTACTTTGTTAACAATTACACCAATTACCCTTGAATGTAATTTCACCCCTGTTTTAATTATTCTAGTGGCTATTAATCCATTCCCGTGTCCGGTTAAATGAACGATTATTCGTACATATAAATACCCCGCCCATCGTGTCCGATCGAGTGTATATGGTAATTTATAGGGACGCCCAATTGTAAATCTTTATATTAACATTAACAAACTATCATTTAGTTAAACAAATATAAAGCCCATTAATAGCTCATAGTCTAATTTCCACAAGTGTCGTTCTTTTGTCCAAACCCCAATTATGGTACAAAGTCCAATTACCCATTTTTAGTAATTAGCCCAACATCATGATTACTTCGTTTTAAATAAGCATAATAATAACTTAGCTACGAGACATTAATGTAAAAAGGTTGAACATAACTTACAATGATTAAAAATAGCGTAGCGTTACACGGACAGAATTTCGACTTACACACTCAAACGATCTCTATCATAAATCTTATTATTATCATAATTTAAAATTAAAATTAAGATTATTGTTATATCTGATTACATTAACATTATGATAGAGAATTATAGATATAAATTATAGATATTGATATTGATAGATAGAAAAATAAGAAAAAGATAGAAAAAATGATCGAAAAAAGGTTCTCTCCAATTGATCGTAATACGTCGCCTTTTATAGGCAAAATGTTAAATTGAATTTTCGCTTACGACCCCTGAACTATGCTCAATTAACAACTTTTTATTATTTAATATTATTCTTATTATGAATTATTTAAATATTATATTTTATTCTTGTGCATAGTTGACTCATAATTTTTACACCGTTGCGTCGAGCGTTGAGAGTTGGTTCATGTCCCGGTTCCGGATTTTCGAACGCCCTTTCGTACAATTTTATATCGTGTACTTTGCATTTTGTAACTTGTACTCTTGTCATTTTTAGACGTTCTTCATCAATAATTTGAACCTTTTTAATTGTATCTTGTACATTTGAGCATTTTGGACCTTTTTGTCTTCAAATCTTCGTTTTCGCCTTTTGTCTTCGCACTTATTAAATATAAACGAATATTACTTGAAAATGGAACAATTGCAACTAAAATCTTATCTTTCTTGGGGGATTTTGCTATGAAATATATGTTCCTTTTTAGCCTTATCAATATCCCCACACTTGAGCGTTGCTTGTCCTCAAGCAATACAGTCTTGAAATAATATAATACATCACACGAATCACTTCTTTATTCTTCACACTTTGTACATCAGTGATTTTGATAGAGCGGTATAAACAATGATAGTAACGATATGGTTAAAGGTGGGTGTGTCATCCACAGTTGCCTTGGGTTTAGGTCAACGACACTTTCAATCAAATAGCCGATTTACTTTCGGTTTCCAAAGCAAAGTGCACATTTGAAAGGCGGTTTACAGTCCCACATGACTATAAAAATTTAGATCCATTAAGGAAATTGGATCTTTATGAAAACATTTGATCTTTTGAAAATTCATTCTAGCTTTTACCCTAGATAAGTTTTCTGATTTGATCCATCATCGGTGTTGCAAAATATATTTGTGGATCAATATTTTGGCTAAAAACATTTAGGTTCGTGTAATCCACTGCTATCCCGGTATCGGAAAGCACACATCCAGTTTACTTGTTCCGTATATTACCTTTCGGCAAACTACCGTCCGGTTGTAAAGGAAAGCGATGAACAAGAAACTGTTAAGGCAATGTCTAATGACATGCTTTTGGTTATGGTCTTTTAATGTGTCGGATGCTAGTACTATCCTTGGTAGGAGCAATAGTAAAGATCATCCTATGATTTTTCGGTCTGGCACAAGGTCCTGTCTCCGACCATGCTATGCAACCACCGTTCTTACGGTTGACACCCGATTTGGTTCAGGTGACCTAATGAATTCCAGTTGAATTCCTAGGATTTTACGTTCAATGGTAATGAACGCATTGAAAATGGGTTTTCAGAAAACAAATCGGTTTGTAATTTTGATCAAAATATTTTCTCGTTCAAGCTCGAGTTTAGATATCATCGAATTCCATGAGTTTGTAATTCTCAATCTTTAACGTCAATCTCAAGGATTGAGTATTATCAGGCTTAAAGGCTGATTTTTAATCTTTAAGGAGATTATCCTTTTTGGGGATTTGATTCGTTAGTCTTATCAAGCTAATTTGCACGGTGCCTCCCCATTGTACGAGATAAATCCTTCTCATGGTTAGGATAAATCTGACCACTTGGCGACCTTGTTTGATGCTGAGGTCCGTGGATTTCCTGCTGATTTTAGAGATGACTTTTCTAGATTTTTCGTCAACCTACAGCTGGTCTGGACGACAACTTCATGACCTAAATCAAGAAGCGCGTGTCTTTTTCGGAAGACTTTACTTCCTTTTAATGATGGAATTGATTCATCGTGAAGATCCATCTTTCTTTCAAATGTATTACAGTAAACCGGGTAAAACTGATTAGTATCGTCCAAAGCAAAAGTACCTGCAATAATCTTGTACAAAAATATGTGATATATGTTTTAAATTGAATAACTTGGTACATTCTTCCCACACTTAGTTTCTTTCTTTGCTTTTTTTTATTCTCCTTTATTCCATTTTAAATGAATTCAATCGTTTTAGGGTGTTTCTCAATTTATGTCCTTTCTGAGGTAACGATAATTTCGATATTAACACCTAGTTTTCATCGTTCATAAATATGTATAAACATGATTTTGAATTCGTTTAGTTGAAATTTTTTCAAATTTTTACAAAATTTGGCAAATAAACCAAGTGTAAACCCGAGAGAATTTATAACCCTTCCCCACACTTAAGATCATGCAATGCCCTCATTTGCATGAAATCAGACTATAATTTAAATTCATGAGGGTGATTAGCGTAGGAAAGTGATTAAAAATACCCAGTTTGTAATTACAAAGCTCGTCGAATGATAGATGGCGCCTCATCGTTCATTCCTTCATTTGTTATATCATATTTGTTGTTTTGCATCTTGTCGTCAAAATTAGTACCTTTTGCTGAACTTTAATGACAGTCTTTGAAAGTGCGTTGTTTTACCCTGTTTTGTACATAAGATAAAATACAAACATATATATATATTTTTGAAGTTTGGTTTATAACCCCACTTTTCAAAAATTTATAAAGTATAATATTTTTGGCATACTTTAAATCAATAAAATTAAAAATAATGATAACAAAATTTGTCGCCCCGCCCTCGGGTAAAGTAATTTCGGCTTAATGACCTAGTCTTCAACTCACGACGAATTTTAGAAATCATTTTTTTCAACTTAATGAATTAAAGTAAATTTTGTTTTTAAAATTCACACAAAACTTAAAAGCATATTAATTTCATATAAGACCTACAAAACAAAAATTCAGAATGGAGGGAGAAAACTAGTTCTTTAGTGTCTGCTAGCGGAAAAGACCAATCGGGTTCCATTCTCGGAACTACACGAGAACAGAACAACTAACTCTAGATAGCATTTTCTTTTTAGAACATTTGAATCTCCCCACACTTAGGTAGCCGTGGTGTCAAAATTGTGATTAACTTCATCGTTAATTTCTCTTGGTCCATAATCAACTTGCATATCCGTGACTTTTTCTTTAAGCCATTGGTCGGATTCCTGTGTAATATCCACAATTTCAACTAGTTTCTCCTTTTCTTTAGGTGATAGATTGGATACTAATCGGTTACATAACTTAAAGTTCTCCTTACTTCTAGCATCACAAACCCGTTTAAAAAGTTTCTTCATTGAACTGTTAATAACGGGGTCATTTAATTTTGTATCAACAACGGGGTTCTTTGTTATCAGGTCATCATTAGGTGTTACTTCATTTTCCCCACACTTAGGCGTTTTATTATTGCTAAGTATTACCGTTGGAGTTGGTAAAACCACATGGTTCTTACCAATTGTTTTTGTTGGTTCAACGGTTTTGGTTGGTGGAGATTTAGACTTTCGAATCATAAAGGTGATTGATTTGTCATCACTACTAAGTGTCATTCTTCCATTTCCTACATCAAAGAACGCCCCGGTGGACGCTAAGAATGGTTGACCTAAAATTAGAGGAATGTTTGGGTCCTCTTCTATGTTAATGACAATGAATTCGACTAGAAAGGTTAAATTACCTACTTGAATGGGTAGGTTGTCAGCAATTCCAACTGGGTGTTTCATGGTTTGATCAAAGAGTCGAACACTCATATCCGTTGGACTTAACTTACCTACACCTAATCTCTTATATAAGGACAGAGGCATAACACTCACACTTGCACCTAAATCTGCTAGTGCATCATACATAACACAATCACTAAGTAGACAAGGAACAATAAATTCACCCGGATCACCTACCCTAGGTGGAGGTTTTGGTGGAACTGTATTCACCGGGTTTATCTTTACGGTTTTTGTTTCTTGTACTTTCTTATTCTTTTTCTTCTTCTTCTTTCCAGAGGTATCACAATCTTTATTACCTATCACTTGCTCATACTCAACTCCTTTTCTTGGAAACGGGATGGGTGGTCTGTATGGTGCCACCACTGGCTTTACATACTCGGGTGGTGGTGGTGGTGGTGGTGTAACTTCTTCATTGTTACTTACATCTAAAACCTTCCCATCTTCTGGTGCTGGTTTTTCAGAATTCGTTGAAACCATATTAACATTCTCATTCCGAGGATTTACTTCAGTATTACTCGGTAGCTTTCCTTGTTCCCTCTCACTCATCAATCTAACAAGAGTACCTACTTGTTTTTCTAGATTCAAAATAGAAGCTTGTTGAGTTCTAAATGACTGATCAAACCTCTCATTCGTTTGAGTTTGAGTTTCAATAAATTGTGTTTGAGATTCAACTAGCTTAAATACCACTTCTTCCAGATTTGACTTTTTCTCTTCGGTTTGTTGTGGTGGTTTATACAAGCCAGGTCTTTGTTGATTGAAAGTGTTGTTTTGAGTTGGTTGGTTATTCGGACCTTGTTGGTTATACGAGTTATTGTCGGGTCCTTTTGGATTGTAAAGAATGTTTTGATTTCGATTGAAGTTTGGCCTTGGCGGTTGATAATTATTCTGATAACTATTTTCCAGCCTTTGGTTCATGTAGACAACATTCTCACGTTGTTCCATCGTTTGTTCAATGTGACAGTCTTTCATTAAGTGTGGTCCACCGCATTGCTCACAACTGATTCGTATTGCGTGAATATCTTTATTCATCTTTTCCATTCGTCTCTCGAAAGCATCTATTTTTGCGAAAACAGAATCAAAGTTATGGCTAGAATCGGCTCTAGCTGCTTTAGATGATCTAACGATATCTTTTTCTTGGTGCCACTCATGTGAGTGGGAAGCAGTGTTATCAATAATTTTGTAAGCATCAGTTTCGGTTTTCTTCATAATAGAGCCACCAGCTGCTGTGTCGATATCTTTTCGTGTAGCGATGTTTACGCCTTTATAGAAGATTTGCACTATTTGAAAAGTATCTAATCCGTGTTGAGGACATCCTCTCAACAACTTTCCAAATCTTGTCCACGCCTCATATAGAGTTTCATTTGACTTTTGTGTGAACGTAACAATTTCTCCTTGAAGTCTCACGGCTTTAGATGCCGGAAAGAATCTTTTAAGAAATTTCTCAACTAAAACATCCCATGTGTCAATCATTCCTTCATGTAACGATTCTAACCAATCTTTGGCTTCTCCCTTTAAAGTCCAGGGAAACAACATGAGATAGATCTGTTCATCCTCAACTTCTCGGATTTTGAATAGTGTACAGATCCTATTAAACGTACGAAGATGTTCGTTTGGATCTTCCTTCGGCGCACCACTATATTGGCACTGATTAGTTACCATGTGTAGGATTTGTCCTTTGATTTCATAATCTGGCGCATTAATGTCTGGCTTAATAATGGCGTGACCTTGGCCCGTGCGTGTGGCTCTCATTCGGTCTTCCATACTTAGAGGTTCCAGATTTTCCATAATTGAATTTGTTGAATACGAATCACTAGAAGATTCTGATTTAATGGTTTGTGGTTCAGGAGGAATGATTAGTGGTTCTGGATCTTGGAATTGTCCTTGAATATCCTCCGGGTTCTCAGTTGTGAAATCGGGTTCAAAAAATGGATTATCGGAAATTTGAATTGGAGTTCTTGGTCGACTAGATGATGATTCTAAAGAAAAATCAACGGCGACAATATTGGCTAGATGTCTTGATCGAGTTATAGGTGGTGAACGTACAAAAGGTGGTGAACGTCTTGCTCGGTGCATTCACTGAATATCCTATTAGTTTTTAAAAACGGAAAGAAAAATTATAAAAGTTATCCAATCAATAGACTTTTCTGATTTTGCCCACGTTTCGAATAGCCAAAAGATGCAGCAGAGGGGCAGGATTCGTTTGGTCTCAATATAATTGAGTACTGTTTGGCTCCAATAACCCGGTCCACGTACAAATCCAACTATTACTACGAACCAGAAAATTTTGATGTCTATCAATTTAACCACTTAAAATAAATTTTCGTAATTTTAAGAAATTTAGATAAGAAGTAGAATAAAAATCTTATCCTAAAAACTAGAATGGCGAGAAATAAGAGAGAAAAAGAGTGCGCGTCGAAAAGTGTCGAAAAATGAAAAAGGTCGAAAAATAGGCGTCGAAAAATAAAAATAAGAAAGTAGTGCGAAATACGGCGTCGTAAAATTCTAAAGCACCTAAAACTTAGTCTAAGGAATAAGCACTTAAGGGATTTTACGGCAAAGCCTAAAAATTCTAGAAGTAAAAATAACTATGGCAAAACTAAACTTAATACTAAAAGTTGCGAATATAGTCTAAAAATCTAAAGGTAATAAAACTAAAAAAAACATTTTTTTTTATAGACAAAATCTTAAAAAAAATATTTTTTTAAAAATATATATATATATATTTTTTTTTTTTTACGTTTTTTTTTTTTTACGTTTTTTTTTTTTTTTTTACAAACTTATATTTTCACAAATATAAATTAAAAATATAGCGTTTTAGCGGTCCCCGGCAGCGGCGCCAAAAACTTGATGTCGTAGGGGGTGTGTACAAAATAGTATTATTTTTAGTGCGAAATACTATTAAATATGCTACAATTTTACACAAGATATTTATTTATTTATAGAATGGATATACTTAAACCTTGCTACAACACTTATAGGCAGTGTACCTAATCGTAGAGTAGTGTAGTTTTTAGTAAGTCCGGTTCGTTCCACAGGGAGCTAGTGAAGTTTAACGCTATATTTTTACACACAATATTTGTAAAAAAATACAAAAAAATATATATGTACTAGTATTATTATTATTATAAAAGGGGGGTTTTTTACCGTTTAATGACCGGTTTGTCGATTTTTAAGACTTAAGTCACAATTAAAACCTAATGTAAAATATAAAAATAACTTAATTTAAAGAGTAAAGTAAATAACAATAAATAAAGTGCGATAAATTAAATGACATAAAATAAAAGTGCGATAATTAAAAATGCGAAAAAGAGATAAAATAAAGGAATTATGCTTATTTAAACTTCCGTAATCATGATGTTTGACGTGTTGATTTTAATTTTATGCCCATGGGTTAATTGTCCTTTGTCCTGAATTATTTCATATGTCCGTTTGATTTTTGTCCATAACAGTCCATCAGTCATAAACATAAAGTGCGAGTGTCCTCATCAAATTATTATTATACCCGAAGTTAAATATTCCAACTAATTGGGGATTAGAATTGTAACAAGGTTTTAATACTTTGTTTAATGAATACACCAGGTTATCGACTGCGTGTAAACCAAGGTTTTACTACTTTGTTAACAATTACACCAATTACCCTTGAATGTAATTTCACCCCTGTTTTAATTATTCTAGTGGCTATTAATCCATTCCCGTGTCCGGTTAAATGAACGATTATTCGTACATATAAATACCCCGCCCATCGTGTCCGATCGAGTGTATATGGTAATTTATAGGGACGCCCAATTGTAAATCTTTATATTAACATTAACAAACTATCATTTAGTTAAACAAATATAAAGCCCATTAATAGCTCATAGTCTAATTTCCACAAGTGTCGTTCTTTTGTCCAAACCCCAATTATGGTACAAAGCCCAATTACCCATTTTTAGTAATTAGCCCAACATCATGATTACTTCGTTTTAAATAAGCATAATAATAACTTAGCTACGAGACATTAATGTAAAAAGGTTGAACATAACTTACAATGATTAAAAATAGCGTAGCGTTACACGGACAGAATTTCGACTTACACACTCAAACGATCTCTATCATAAATCTTATTATTATCATAATTTAAAATTAAAATTAAGATTATTGTTATATCTGATTACATTAACATTATGATAGAGAATTATAGATATAAATTATAGATATTGATATTGATAGATAGAAAAATAAGAAAAAGATAGAAAAAATGATCGAAAAAAGGTTCTCTCCAATTGATCGTAATACGTCGCCTTTTATAGGCAAAATGTTAATTTGAATTTTTGCTTACGACCCCTGAACTATGCTCAATTAACAACTTTTTATTATTTAATATTATTCTTATTATGAATTATTTAAATATTATATTTTATTCTTGTGCATAGTTGACTCATAATTTTTACACCGTTGCGTCGAGCGTTGAGAGTTGGTTCATGTCCCGGTTCCGGATTTTCGAACGCCCTTTCGTACAATTTTATATCGTGTACTTTGCGTTTTGTAACTTGTACTCTTGTCATTTTTAGACGTTCTTCATCAATAATTTGAACCTTTTTAATTGTATCTTGTACATTTGAGCATTTTGGACCTTTTTGTCTTCAAATCTTCGTTTTCGCCTTTTGTCTTCGCACTTATTAAATATAAACGAATATTACTTGAAAATGGAACAATTGCAACTAAAATCTTATCTTTCTTGGGGGATTTTGCTATGAAATATATGTTCCTTTTTAGCCTTATCAACCATCCACCATCTAATTTCTTTATCTGCTACTTCTCCCTACTTCTCTCCCTGAGGAACATTGATCACCCAACACCCCACTACTTGTTTCCTGCTCAACTTACAACCCAAAACTCGGGTGTTGCTTTCTATTTCGAAGGTAACCAAATCAACCCACTTTCGGTTCACCACCAATGAAACCCATTTATATTATTGTTTCAGTTCAGCTCAAACATCACCACTAGACCATCACCTACGACTGCAATTCCTGCTACTGTTTTCTTGTTCGAAATAACCACCATCAAACCACCCTCACTGTTTTTGTTCCAGCCACCGGAAAACCACCACCACAGTCACCATTAAACCACCACCACTGCAGCTATAGTCTGCTGTTGTTGCAGCCTCCAAAACAGCCACCCAAAACCACCCTACAAATATTCAATTTCCTACTACTCGTTTACTGTTTTCTGTTGAAAACTGAATATACCACAAACTGCTACTGCAACTCGCTACAGCTACTGCTATACGCTTCTGTCCATGAACGCTGCTACTGCTGTTCCATGATGCTGTTCTTGCTTCTGTTTTGTCGATGATACAGTGAAGAGACGATGATGGTGTCATGATGTGATGAGTAACGATGGTATGATGATGATGAGTAATGGAAGAACGATGATGATGCTCGATGATGGAGGAAGATGATGGGTAATGAATGAGGTTAATGATGTGTAATGATACCAACTGATGTTGATGATGATCATGATGATTATTAAAAAGATAATGAGATAATGATGATGCGGTTACTATGAT